>NW_025129247.1:0-1122 GCF_004010195.1 Chiloscyllium plagiosum | reverse complement strand
AGAGGTACAGGCAGGTGGCTTGCCTATGCTGTGAGGAGAGCACCAGATGACATAATCTCAGAATTAGATTTTGCCTATTTAATTCAGAAATGAGGAGTAATTTATTTGCTCAGGGGCCAGAGAGTCTGTGGCATTTTTGCCGCAACCACTGTTGAGTTTGAGGTGTTGGGTACTTTCCGGCGGTGTCAGATAATTAATCAGAAAGATGATGAAAATTTGTCGAGGTAAGTGAGCAGAAAGGAGTTGAAAACTATTAGATCAACCATGAGTTCGTTGAATGTTGGGGCGGACTCACATCTTAGACGGTGGGAGGAAACCAGAGCAAACCCACAGGAGGAATGTGCAAACCCCACCTGAGGCTCAAATCGAACCTGGAACGGAGGTGCTGTGAGGCAACAGGGCTAACCACTGAGCCACTGGGCTATTTATAATGCTTTTGGTAGAATATTATGACAAATCTTTCAAAAACCAGAGTTTTGGAACCGAATCGAATTCAGGTGCACACGTTCACGAAATGTCTTTACATTTAAAGTCAACCAGCTTGGATATTATTTCCCCGCGGCTTCCAGCCAACGAAACCCCACCCAAACTCCTTGACCTCGCGACACGCTGTCTCCCCTTGTGGAATTTATTCCTTGTGTGTCACCAAATGTGCCTTTCCAAATGCTTTGAAAAACGAATTATGGGAGTGACAGCGATTCTGCTCTAATCATTTCTTTGTCCTTCAAAGTTTTATCAAAGGTTTTGAATGCCTGATGTTAAGATTTTTACTTACTTGAAAGAGGAAATTTTCCACCTATTTTCTCAGTCCAAACATTTCATAACGTGAAAAACCCCAATAAGTCTTCCTTGGTTCAGGGATAACTGTTCTAAATTTTCCAAGAAAACAAGTGAATAAAATCTCATCCTCAGTAAACCCCGTCAGCATCGTCTGTCATGGCTTTACATTCCAGTAAACACCGTCATTATCGTCTCCGATAGAATCATAGAATCTTACAGTGCAGAAAGAGCATTTCAGTCAATCGGTCCAGTTTCCATTTTCTGAAGAGCATCTCACCCAGACCTATCTCCCGCCCTATTCCCTTACAGTTCACCTGAAGAAGGGGCATCCCTCCCCTATAT
>NW_025129246.1:0-1122 GCF_004010195.1 Chiloscyllium plagiosum | reverse complement strand
TCTTCTTATACTCTCGGTGGCCCTGTCAGTACAAGGAATATTAAAATCTCCAGCCTGCACTCCTCTATTATCCTTGTAGTTATCTGCAATCTCTCTGCACAGCTGCTCCTCTGGTATCTGTTGGGTCTACAACAGTCTACAATACAGTCCCAACAAAGTGAACACCCCTCTTCTTCTTTCTAACTTCTAACCATGTGGAATTTTAAATGAAGATATGTTTTAAAAATTGGAATTAACAATCCATCAATAAGTATTGATAAAAATCCAAACACTTGACCTTCAGAGAAAGACAACAGTTCACTCATGTGGTCTGCACGACATACCCACAGCAAAGTGTTTGCCTCTCAATGACCGTGTGAAATGGCCGAGCCAGCTGCTCAGCTCAAGGGCAGCAAGGGATGGGCAAGAAAGTCTGGTCAGTCAGAGACACCCACATCCCATACCTGATTTTTTTTAAAAAATCCATTCAGATTGTTCCACTGGAACTGTGCTGGGACCAATGTCCTGGCCAATCACGTCGGTAGGTTTATGGACAGGGCTTTAAACTGACAGAGAGGACGCAGGGACAGGCTTCAGGTGAAAGGAGCTTTCCAAATCCAAAGAAAAAACGTGAAGCATCAGAACAGCACGGGGAATGTGACTGAAGACAACAGAAAGGAACAGGATGGGACAAAGTTTAACTAAAACTGTAGATCAGCAAATCCATTTGTGACAGGAAATTGTGGGAACGAGTAAAATATGTTTTTTTATTAATGGACAAAGTCTCTGCAACAAGGTGGATGGATTTGTGGCACAGAGATAAAAGTGACTTAGACACCAGATAGATGTGGTTCCAGGGCGAACAAAAGGTGGGACATAAATATTCAATGGTTCACAACCTTGCGGAAACTCAGGCAAAATGGGTAACGCTAACAATAATGGATAAGAAAGGCATTACAGAGAAAGCATTTTGCATCAGATCATGAAGTAGGGTCAGTCTGAATGTAAATTCTGGCTACTACTTGCCAAGGACACAAGCAGCAAAACAGTTTTAGACCATGGAACAGCATTTCATGGCTTGTCACTGCAATAAGCAGGAATTCATTGGTATTTTTAATACAGGCATGGTGAACATTTAGTGAA
>NW_025129245.1:0-1122 GCF_004010195.1 Chiloscyllium plagiosum | reverse complement strand
GCGTCTCAAAGTGTCAGAGAGTGACAGAAAGTGTCACAGTCTGTCAGAGAGTGCCACAGTGTGTCTCAGAGAGTGTCAGATAGGATCAGAGAGTGTCACAGTACGTCTCAAAGTGTCAGAGAGTGTCAGAGAGTATCACAGTCTGTCAGAGAGTGTCACAGTGTGTCTCCGAGAGTGTCAGATAGGATCAGAGAGTGTCACAGTGCGTCTCAAAGTGTCAGAGAGTGTCACAGTCTGTCAGAGAGTGTCACAGTGTGTCTCAGAGAGTGTTGGATAGGATCAGAGAGTGTCAGATAGCGTCTCAAATTGTCAGAGAGTGTCTCAGTGGATCTCTGAGAGTCTTATACAGTGTCACAGTGTGTCACAGTCTGTCAGAGAGTGTCACAGTGCTTTTCAGAGAGTGTCAGAGAGTGTCACATTGTGTCTCAGAGAGTGTCGGATAGGATCAAAAAGTGACACCGTGCGTCACAAATTATCAGAGAGGTTCCCAGTGTGTTGCAGACAGTGTCACGGTGTGTCAGAGTGTGTCACAGTCTGTCGGAGAGTGCCACAGTGCGTCTCAGAGAGTGTTGGATAAGATTAGAGAGTGTCACAGTGCTTTTCAGAGAGTGTCAGAGAGCGTCACAGTGTGTCTCAGAGAGTGTCAGATAGGATCAGAGAGTGTCACAGTGCTTTTCAGAGAGTGTCAGAGAGTGTCACAGTGTGTCTCAGAGAGTGTCGGATAGGATCAGAGAGTGCCACAGTGCGTCTCAAATTGTCAGAGTGTGTCCCAGTGTGTCGCAGACAGTGTCAGAGTGTGTCACAGTGTGTCACAGTCTGTCAGAGAGTGCCACAATGCGTCTCAAATTGTCAGAGAGGGTCCCAGTGTGCCTCAGAGCGACTAAAAGAGTGTCCCAGTGTGTCACAGTTTCTCAGAGAGTGTCGCAGTATGTCATACTTTGGCTCGGAGAGGGTTAGAGACACACTGTGACACTCTCAGACTCTCTATGAAACACACCGTGACACTCTCTGTGAGACTGTGACAGACTGTGACACTCTCTGAGACACACTGTGACTCTCTCTGACACTCACTGAGACACACTGTGACAATCTCTCACACTCTGGCTCTCTCTCACACTCTCT
>NW_025129244.1:0-1122 GCF_004010195.1 Chiloscyllium plagiosum | reverse complement strand
GTTGCTCAGCTGTGTGTGATAACATTTCTGGGTCGGAGAAATGGGGAATAAAGAACTCCTCACAGCTCACAGAATGAGAACTGAAAAGCAGTGAAATCAAACCAAAGGTTCAGACAGGGAGGGAATATTTCCCTGGAGCTTGAGTAACTGGAAAGTGATGGTGTCCGGGAGTAGACAGGATTTGTTTTACAGGGCGTTTAAAATTTTAAAAACTGTTATATTCAGATAGTTTCATTTGTTTTCTTTTAGTTTTATTTATTGTGGAATAAATAGCTACAATAATTTAAAACTAAATTCACAAACCATGTGTAAAAGACAAATGTTAAATAAAATCCATCAAACCATCTCTCACTGAAAACTGACGTGGAGGTGCAATCTCCTGGAGAGTCCCTGCCTACTTCTTCCTAGCCGGCCTTCATGGCTATATACATACCTGGGAGATAGCAGCAGGAGGCCATTCAGCCTTTCAATCCTGCTCCACCATTCAATGGGAAATAGCTGACCATCCACCTCAGTCTCCTGTCCCTGCTGTGTTCCAATCCCTTTTTATGACTTTATCTCGAAGAACTATATCTAAGTCCTCCTTTGGCTTCACTGCCTTTTGTTCCAGTGGTGTTGTTGTGTTACTGTGTGGGTGTAAACACGGGTAATGTGATGGTTCTGCCTCCTGGAGGACGCACTCAGCGTGCCTCATCATCCTGCAGTAACATCAACGGGGTTTCAGCAACTAAAGATAGAAACCGTTTCCAGGATATGGGCATCGCTGGCTCAGCCAGCATTTATTCCCCATCTCTACCCTTGAGAAGACGGTAGTGAGCTGCTGTCTTGAACCATTCACAGTCCATTTGGCGCAGATAGACCGACAATACTGTGAGGGAGAGTGTTGTAGGATTTTGGCCAAGTTATTCTCTATCTTCGGTTCTTCAAATGCTGGTTAACTTAATCACGAGGTGCGCGAGTTTGAGATTTCAGTCTGCAAATCTTCACCATCTAGCAGCCTGTATAAACGAATATGTATAGATTAGAAATTCAGAGCAGACAATTCTAGCTTCTCTGGAATATCCATGCCACCCCTTCCTGTCCTGGTTCGACTCTGCACCCTTTCTGGGTTTACTCCATTTC
>NW_025129243.1:0-1122 GCF_004010195.1 Chiloscyllium plagiosum | reverse complement strand
AGGACCAGGCCGTGTCTGCAAGAACACAAGGAACGGACTGTATCTACATCGTCTATAGCTCTGTAGGTGCCTCTCAAAAATGCCTAAACTCACCTAAGCCGTTTAATGCTGGACAGACAAAAGTCAAAGTTAAACATAAATAAATAAAACGAAAAGATGCAGCAGGCCTGGTGATCAGACACAGACAGCCTCGGGAGCCCAGCAATTCCTACACTGTCAAAACACAACAGAATCATCAAGCTTGTGAAGAGAAAGAATTATCTCGCTCCATCACCTCTATGTTTACGACTGGAGATGTGCCATTAAACCAATAAACAGTGATATCAAAATCACACCCACACCAAGTATTATTGTGATATATCAGAGTTGCCGTGAAATGGGTTAACTGGAGCTGTTTGTTCAGTGACTGTGATTAATATCAATCTTCCTGGACCTAATTGGTTCACTGGAGGATTTACCTCTACCATAATTAGGGCCTTCTTTCAACTTGTTATGTCATAGTATTCGGCGCAGAGTCAGCCTCAACAAGATTGGGATCAGCAGCTACAGAGAAAGAGAGAGAGATCAGAATCTGAGAACATTATAATGTTACAACAATGGATTTTAATTTGAGAATATTAGACTGGAATGTTCCAACAATGGATCAGAATCTGAGATCATTAGACTGGAATGTTACAACAATGGACAGGAGTTTATCCTTGGGTCTTTATTGGCTTTCTTGGGATTGGGCACGGTTAGAGTTGCGGATAGGAGCCGTACTTATGATTATTCAAGCTGGGTACTATCCCATCCTCGCTATTATTGGTGTTCCTGGTAAGTCTGTCTCTGTCAATTCTATAAACGATGCTGCATGTTATTGCCAATCTGGTTGATTATATTTAACAAATACATAAACTTTCAGTCACAAACGCCACTTCCTTCTCATGCATTTCCAAACTACTTACTCATAAACATCTGAGAAGGAATAAGACTGTTCGGAACCTTGAGTCTCCTTTTTACCGTGAACTGTTTTATGTCTCCATATTCTCTCTGTCATCAAAGCTGCCGACACCTACCTACAAAAGATCCCCAATTTCCAGCTCTGCCTGGGTTCTGTTGCTGACTTCGCCATCATCTACCCCT
>NW_025129242.1:0-1122 GCF_004010195.1 Chiloscyllium plagiosum | reverse complement strand
AAAAGACCCAGTCAATCGAGCCAGTCCTCACAATGCAATCATTCCATTCCCGGCAGCATCGAGGTAAATCTCTTCTGAACACTTCACGGTGTATTATAATACCCACAATTCAACAGACCGACAAGACTTCCACACAGTACTCCCAGATAAAACTCACGAATGTCCTATACAACCTAAAACTAACGTCCTAATTCCTGTACTCAAAGATGTGAGCAATGAAGACAGCAAGCTAAAGCCTCTTTAACCAAACTGCCCACACGTGATGCAAACTTCAAAGAATTGTACGTGAGCTCCCGTGTCCTTCTGGTCTACAACACTATCTATGTTCTGACATTTAATCGTTATGTCATCTTCTTGTTTGCTTTATCCAAATGCAATACCTTGAATTAATCGAAATTAAACTTTATCTGCCATTCTTCAGCCCAGTGAGTGATCGTACTAGGGAAGAAAGGCTGGAAGTTAATAATTTAATGCCCTAACAAGAAGGCAGTCACACTTTAGAGGGAAGACGTTAATCCCGGTGGCAGATCACATGAACACAGCATCCTATAGTTGGGATAAGTGCCTTTTATCTTCTCAACAATGTCATGTTTTAAACTGTGTATTTCAGTAAAGTGAAACAGATTTTAATGAATTCACACCGAGCTGGCAGCAACATCTAAAATGTGACCCAAACTCTGGGTATGGTTTCGGTCTTGTCGCTGTGCCAGATCTCTGTATTCGATTTCAATTCCTGAAATTGTGTGTTATTGAAACTCACTCCAGACAAGAAGCTCCAGATTCAATTCCAGCCTGTCGCTAATATGTATCACAGTATGACAGAAGAGGCCGATGAACAAACACGCAGGAGGATAAGTGTTCGTAGTGTCACTACCTCTGAGCACGTTGATTAAAATGATATTAGAATTGTGGTTTGTTGAAGAAGGAAAAGGTGTCAGTGTTAAAGTTCAGAATTTATGCCCAGTATGACTGAAAGCCAATCCGTTCCTCTTTATTTCACGTTTTGGAGGTTTATAAAGTCATAACGACCACGGATAGGATTAATAGTCAAGGTCTTTTCCAGAAAGGGCATCCAAAACTATGGGGCATATATTTAAGGTGAGAGGGACAAGATTTAAAAGG
>NW_025129241.1:0-1122 GCF_004010195.1 Chiloscyllium plagiosum | reverse complement strand
TTATAATATTAAGCTACACAGGATCCTCTCAGTGTATAATGCGACTGGATGAGGAGATATGCACTCTTGTGAGTTTATTGCCAGAAGAAGTGCTGGTAACAGGAATTCTGCAATAGGAAACTGAAACAAATTATGCTCAGTTACGTGAAGTGCGTCTGGAGAGACCAGAGAAGTGTGCAGACATTGTGGTAGGAATACTGGACAGACTCAGCTCCAGGAATACGATTTATCCTTACAAGTGATATAGCTGATTCACCAATTTGGAGTAAGTTAACGGTGGAGAAAGAGTCTTTCAACATAGTTTTAGCATTACAACATTTCAATATTTATATTACCAGCAAGTTATCTGAGACAATTGTACACGCAAATCACAACAAATTCACATTTTTGGAAAAATGTAAGGTCAAAATTCCAGACTTTTTAAATGGTGTTGTTAGAAGCGATTCAAGTTCAGAATTGTGCATGTGACAACTTGCGAAAATATGATTTCTGATGCGTTATGAAGACTCGGATGAATTTGCATACGGTTGTGCATGTTTCCATGTTTATACTTAGTAAAGTGTATTTTTATGAGTTCAGACTAACCATGTTGTGAAAGGATAAAAATGAAGCCATCTTTTAAAGTTGATGGTTCATTTAGTAAGTGGGTAGGTGTCAGAAAGATGCCCTTCTTTATTCGTCAAAACTGTTTCGTGGCTCAAGAAGACTCTGGCCTTGATTTTTTTAGAGAGGGCAATACACCAGGCCGGATTTCGATCAGTCTGATTTGGTACAGAGATTAAAATGATTTTGAGAGGCTTTCAGTTTATATGTAAACAGATCAGACTTCAGGCCAAATTGGTCCTGTTTTGGAAGTGACCTGATTAATGGAAGGAGAGTGGTCAGATCTGTTGACAGCTGAGTTGAGCTAAGCAGTTTTAATTCATTCTTGAACTGGTTGGAAGTTGAACAAGGAACTGTGTGGAAACTCTCTCTCTTTTCTGTCATTCAACTTCAATCTGTAAGCATGTGTTCTATTTATACCGATTTTTAATTTGCGTTTGCTTATTGGGACTGTTGTGTATATTTGGAACAGCATAATTTAGTTGCGTTGGATAGGGTGAGTTCTGTAGGAATATTTTA
>NW_025129240.1:0-1122 GCF_004010195.1 Chiloscyllium plagiosum | reverse complement strand
GAACTTGCAGAAGGATGTTAGTGAATTGTATTTGAATCAAGTTCTGTGCCAAATTTAAGCCAACCGAATGAGAAGCCCTGTGATAGCGATAATGTAACATTTTCTGTAAACAACGCAGCGAACCACGAAAACCCAGTTTTCAATCAAGTCTATTTTGCACAACATTTTTCTGTGTCCCATTAAATCAGTGAGTATTAAAAGGACTCAGTCCCGGTCCTGGTCATTGTGACCAAAGGTTCAAGGCAATAAATGGCAATGATAATGATGCTTGACATCTATAGGTGTATTCCTACTCACCAGAGTCACATTGTATTACAGATCACGTGAGCAGAGGATAGGATGATCCTTCTGGCACCCTGAGACAGTGCGACAATTAATCCCACATTATTTGTCTCACTCCATACCATACACCATTTCGCCAGCGGACTGAGATAACAGGCTTCCATTTAATGCAAAGCTAAAACAAACAGCTCAGCACATTAACAATCTATAGTAGTTCATGGAGAACCAGCTGCTACACCTTTCAACACCACTAGCTCTTCTTACATTTAACATGTTCAGTTGCAGGTATTATGCTATTTCTTTCTGATAAACGTTAACTAATTCGCGAGTGTGTCACATTTCCCTTCTCATCCAGGCACTCCAGAATCCTTGTCCCTGTTAAATTCGCTCCTTGTGGGTCTGCACGTGGCCTGTCAAAATGCTGGAATCATCTTCTGAAATTTTTTTTTCTTCCTGAAAAATCATCTCCAATTTCAATAACTGGCAGAATAAAAATTACCTGCTGTCAACGTCTTTGTCGCTCCTTGCTGGTTTTGAAGCTCTAACGTCATACACTCACCTGAACGAGGGAGGTTCCCTCCTAGTTACCCTTAGCAACCTCACACCCGCTGGAAAACCTCCATTAGGACACAACTCAGTTATTCCCGATTTGTGTTGCGTGATTCCTCATCTATTCCCCCATCCCTTTAAACCCCTTCTTTTATTTTCTCGTGGCTTTATCTCCCAGGAAATCTCATTTCCGTCATCTCAAACGATTTTATATCGAGGGAACTCTGACCATATCCTTCCTAACCATATTCCACCCCACAAACCACGTGTACTTCATCATGTCTTTATATA
>NW_025129239.1:0-1122 GCF_004010195.1 Chiloscyllium plagiosum | reverse complement strand
ATTGTGTAGCTCAGAAGCAATGAAATGGTGTGTTTCAAGCTGTTGTTCAAATCTGGGTATGTCCCATGTGATGGTCCATGGACAGGCGTGTTTCAGAAGTTATGAGACACATCCTTGTACCTGTGTTTGCCCCTCTCAGGTGATGTTGCTGTCAGTAACACGAGGAAGCCCCTTGAATAAAGGATCAGTCACTTAAATTATGTGGCAATGCTTTCACATTTTTTAAAGAAAAGGTTACTTTCACCTTTTTTTAGTAAGAGGTCTTAAAGGCCAAAGTGCCTACTGAAAACAGCTCAACTAAAAAACGTATGAGGCTTTTATGTTTTTTTAAATAAATAGTAGTAACAATGGCCAGCTGGCACAGACCAGGATTGATAGTGTTTTCCTTGTAGCCCTTTGGTGGAAACGATAAATTGGCAGCCGACCATTTGAAAAGCATTGGTTGAAACATGTTGATTTACAAAGGGACGTATGCTCCTTTTTGTCGTTTCCTTCTGCATGAACCTCTGAGGTCCCTGCAGCGCAGTGAGTCCTGCAACCAGAAGTCAATACTGGGCATGGCATTGGCACGCTGCCCAGTGTAGAAAACAACCAGCAAGTGGGGAGCTATAACATTGAAAAGGATCTGGATCTCCTTGTACACCAGTCACTGAAAGCAATATTGCAGGAAAGATGCAGGAAAGAAGATAAATGGTGTGCTGACCTTCATTTCACGGGGATGTGAGTCCAGGAGAAATGGTGTCTTACTGTAGCTGTACAGGGACTTGGTGAGACATCATCTCAAACATTGTGCAGTATTGTGGACAGTTCTCATCTCCATACCGAAATAAAGGACAAACCTGACATTGACAGAGAGCAGTGAAGGATGACCGGACTGATATCTGGGATGGCGAGCTTGCTGTGGGAGCAGAGTTTGTGGTGACTGAGCTAGTATTCCATGGGGTTTGGGAAAATGAGTGGAGAAATCAGTGAAATGTACAAAACTCTGACAGGGTGAGACAGATTGGAAGCAGGGATGATAATTCCCCTGGCTGGTACAGGCAGGTCACTCTGCATTGAGATGAGAATAAATGCCTGTACTCGCTGACCGAGGAACCTGGGGAATTCGCTCGCACCTGGAAA
>NW_025129238.1:0-1122 GCF_004010195.1 Chiloscyllium plagiosum | reverse complement strand
GCTTTATTATATTGGCTTAATGTCCGGTATTAGACGAATGGTACCATAAAGGGCCTGGACTGTGCTGTGATGCTGTATGTTCTATGAATCTATATTTCTTTATCATCCAAGCGGATCAATAAAAGGCCTATTTTATGCTGTAATGCTGTATGTTCTATGAATTTACATTCCTTTATTAGCCGTGCAGTTACATACAGCACATTGCGGTGGAACATGCGATATTGAAAAGGTCTAATGTCCGGTTTTAGCCAAATGGTTCCATAAAGGGCCTGTAATGTGCTGTAATTCTCTAAGTTCTATG
Organism: Chiloscyllium plagiosum; assembly: GCF_004010195.1. Lineage (NCBI taxonomy): Eukaryota > Metazoa > Chordata > Chondrichthyes > Orectolobiformes > Hemiscylliidae > Chiloscyllium > Chiloscyllium plagiosum. The sequence continues at coordinate 821 of NW_025129238.1, read as the reverse complement.
AATCTATCTTCCTTTATTAGCCATGCAGTTCCATAAATGGTCTGTTGTGTGCTGTAATTCTGTATGTTCTATGAATCTACATTCCTTTATTAGCCATGCGGTTCCATAAAGGATCTGTATTGCGCTATAATGTGTTATGTTGTATTGATCTAATGTCCGGTATAATCCAAATGGTACCATAACGGGCCTGTATTAGGCTGTAATGCTGTATGTTCTATCAGTCTAACTTCCTTTCTTAGCTGAGCTGTTCCATAAAGGGTCTTTAATGTGCTGTAATGTGCTAACGTCCAGTGTTAGCTGAGTGATTCCATATAGGTCCTGTACGGCGCTATAATGCTGTATGTTCTTTGACTCTAACTTCCTTTATTAGCTGAGCGGTTCCATCAAGGGGCTGTACTGTGCTGTAATGTTCGATGTTGTATTGGTCTAATGTCCGGTATTAGCCGAGCGGTTCCATAAAGGACGTGTGCCGTGCTGTAATGCTGTATGCTCCATTTTTCGCGGGCTTGCTGTTCCCTATATGAGATACAGGGTCTGCTGCTCTCCTTATTACTGTTCTCTATATTATGCACAGGCACTGTTTATTTCTAAAATAGAAACAATGACTGCTATTCTCTATAATATGCACAGGGTTAGCAGTTCTCCATATTGCACACACGGTCTGCTGATCTCTCGATTATACACAGGGACTGCTGTTCTCTATATTACACAGAGGGACTGCTGTTCCCTATAAGTGACAGAGGGACTGCTGTTCCCTATCTGGGCTCAGGGTCTGCTGCTGTCTTTAATAAACAGAGGGAGTGCTGTTCTCTGTATTATTC
>NW_025129237.1:0-1122 GCF_004010195.1 Chiloscyllium plagiosum | reverse complement strand
AGACCTGAGGATAAACTCCTGTCCATTGTTGGACCATTTCATTCCAATGTTCTCAGATTCTGATCCATTGTTGGAACATTCCGGTCTAATGTTCTCAGATTCTGATCCATTGTTGGAACATTCGAGTGTAATGTTCCCAGATTCGGATCCATTGTTGGAACATTCCAATCCATGGTCCTCAGATTATAAACAATTATTTTAACGTTCCTGTCTAATGTTCAAAGATTCTGATCTCTCCTCCCCCCCTCTCTCGTGCTGCTGATCCCTGTTAGTGCTGTCAGTGATGTTCCTACCCAAACAATGGAATAACACATTGAATAGAGCTCATTTATATTTCAACGATGGAAACTCTCTACCATGATAATTTGGAGATGGACATTAATCACAGTCACTGAACAAATAGATCAATTTCAGCCCTTTATGTTCAATATTGATTTTATTAAAATTCAAAAGAACGTTTAAAATTTACTCATTTAGCTTGAGATATATGGGGGTGGCTGAGAGAAGGAACATTGGAGATGGTAGATTGATCGCGTTTAATCATTCAATCTGCCTTGGATATGGGAGTAATGTCAAAGGATTGTCAGAACATAAACAAGTTTCTGCGTTTATAAATGGAAACATACAGTCTGTAGCTACTGATCAGTGATTATAATGTGAGTAAAATATGGAGAGAACTTTTCTAGTCCATAATCAGACAGGCAAATGTGCCTACGACAACATGAGTTATAACAGACAAAAGAATATGAATATGTTAACAGAGAATATGATGTGACCCACAACTCAGATGGTCAGTCGAGGATCAGAGAGGGCAGGTGAGGGTCATGCTGTTAATGTTGTCGATGTCAATCAACTGTGATTAAGTACCATGCACTGGTTTTCAATTTCAGTGTGATTGTGATATTGGGGACATAGCTGCAGAGACCGGAGGGAGGGAACATGATATTTCCCAGTCATCAGTATTAGGATGTTACTCTTTATAAAGCATAAGAAGATCAAATTCCAGGATACATCTCCAATGAGGAATGAGGAGAGTCAATATTAACCATACGACCAGAAGACATTGGAGCAGAAATTTGGCCTTTCAGTCCATTGAGCCTGCTCCACCATTCAATGATGGCT
>NW_025129236.1:0-1122 GCF_004010195.1 Chiloscyllium plagiosum | reverse complement strand
GAGAGAGAGAGAGAGACTCTCACACACACACACACAGAGAGAGAGAGAGAGAAAGACTCTCACACACACACACACAGACACAGAGAGAGAGAGAGTGAGACTCACACACACACACACAGACACAGACAGAGAGAGAGAGACCCAGAGACTCTCACACCGCACACACACACAGACAGAGAGAGAGATTCACAGACACAGACTCTCTCTCTCTCACACACACACACAGACACACACACACAGTACGACACAGACTGTGTGTGTTTGTCTCTCTCTGTCTGTTTCTCACACAGAGGCAGGCAGACAGAAACAGAGACACACACACAGAAACTCTCTCTCACACACACACAGACATAGAGACTTTCTGTGTCTGTGTGTGTGTGTGTGTGTCTCACAGACAGAGACACACACAGAAACTCTCTCACTCACACACACAGACATAGAGACTTTCTGTGTATGTGTGTGTGTGTGTGTGTCTCACAGACAGAGACACACACAGAAACTCTCTCTCACACACACACACACACACGGACATAAAGACTGTCTCTCTCTCTCTCTCTCTGTGTCTCACAGAGACAGAGTGAGGGTAGATCAGTCTGCCTGAGGTTTTACCTGTTGGATATTCCATGTGGACACGGCCTGGGTGCTGACTGAGGAAGCGAGTGCAGAGAATGGACTGAGCCTGGAATCGGAGCCTCCAAACTGCTACTCTCAAACCCCATTTCAGTGCCCAGCCGCCTCTCTCTCTTACACACACACACACACACACAAACTCTCTCACACAGATCGACTGACGCATTCCAACCACAACTCCTGACGCCACCCTTTAATCTCCCTCCCTTTCACCTCCCTCACTCAGCTCTGTGTGGGACAGAGGGAGAGCTGACTGGAAGTCAGGGCGAATGCGAGTGAGTATGTGTGGCTGAGACAGCGACAGGAACAGGGTGAGTCAGAATGTCAACTTTAGTGAGAGTGTGGATGTGACCGAGGGTAAGAGTTACCCGAAAGAGAGAGAGACAGAGAGAGAGAGACTCAGTGAGTATGAGACGTATTCAGAGGGGGGCATGACTGAGTGAGAAAGAATGTGTGAGACATCGAGAGAGAGAGAGAGAGAGAGAGACAGAG
>NW_025129235.1:0-1122 GCF_004010195.1 Chiloscyllium plagiosum | reverse complement strand
TCACCGCTCCTTCACAGTCACTGGGTCAGAATCCTTGGATTCCCTCCCTAATGGCATTGGAGGTCAACCACAGCAGGTGGACTGCAGCGTTCAACAAGGCAGCTCACCACCACCTTCTCAGGGGCAACTAGGGGCAATCAATATATGCTGGCCCAACCAGTTACTCCGAGATTCACGAAATAAATAATTCACGAAATAAATAAATAGAAATTAACAGAGGACGGTTGCGGAGGTGTCACAGGGATCGGTGCCTGGGGCCCAGCTTTTCACAATGCCCTTTAAACATTTGGTTGCTGGAATCAGATACAATATATCCCAGCCTGCTGACAGCACGAACGGATGTGGGATTGTGAGTGGGTGAGGAGGATGTGAAAAAGCACCGAGAAGACTAAGACAAGTGGCGTGAATGGGTCAATACGTGACAGATTGAGAATAATGTGGACAGAGATGACGGTGTGCCCTTTGGTGGAAACGATAAGTTGGCAGCCTACCATTTGAAAAGAATTGTTTGAAACATGTTGATTTACAAAGGGACCTTTGCTCCTTTTTGTTGTTTCCTTCTGCATAAACTTCTGAGGCCCATGCAGCGCAGTGAGTTCTGCAACCAGAAGTCAATACTGGGCATGGCATTGGCACGCTGAGCAGTGTACACAGACTCACCAAGTGGGGAGCTGTAACACTGAAAAGGATCTGCATCTCTCTGTACATCATTCGCTGAAAGCAATATTGCAGAAACAAAAAGCAGTGAGGAAGATAAATGTGCTGACATTTATTTCTGGGGGATGTGAGTTCAGGAGAAAGGGTGTCTTTCTGCAGCTGTACAGGGCCTTTGTGAGATATCATCTCGAACATTGTGCAGTATTGTGGGCGGTTTTGGTCTCCTTACCTAATAAAGGACAAACCTGTCATTGAGGGAGAGCAGTGAAGGATGACCAGACTGATCTCCGGGATGACGGCTTGTTGTGGGAGCAGAGTTTGGGAGACTGGGCCATTATTCCATGGGGTTTAGGAAAATGAGTGAAGATCTCAGTGAAATATACAAAACCCTGACAGGGTGAGACAGATTGGAAGCAGGGATGATAATTCCCTTGGCTGGGACGTCTAAAACAAGTGGCCACAGTA
>NW_025129234.1:0-1122 GCF_004010195.1 Chiloscyllium plagiosum | reverse complement strand
AAGGGTGGAGCAGATGAGGAGGACTAAGGTGGAAAAGTAGGACAAGTGAACAGGGCGATGTCGCGTTGGAAGGTGGGAATTGGAATTAGTTGGGGAGGGGAAATAAGGAAACTTGCGAAATCCACACTGATTCTGCTTGGTTGGATGGTCCCAGGCAGTAGATATTCAGAAACTCCTAAGTTTCAAGTTGAGGAGCAAAGGAGTACCAACCTTGTTGATGTTGGAGGGGTGATCTTCAAGGGCGGAGGTGCGAAAGTTGGATGTGATACGCAGGAGACCATCATCGACCACTTGGGGCAGGAAATTCTGATCTTTGAAGAAGGAGGTCATGGTGTATTCTGTAGTGGAATTGGTCCAGTTGGAAGCTGGTGCGGCGGAGGCAGATAAATTGGGAATAAGGATATCGTTTTTTACAGGAGACAAAGTGAGAGGGGATGTCGTCCAGGTAGCTGTGGGAATCGTAGGGTTTGTAGTAAATGTCTGTGTTGAGTCAGTCATCGTTAATAGAAATGGAGAGGTCCAGGAAAGGGAGGGACAGTCCGAGATGGTCAGGTGTAGTTGAGGTCGTGTTGGAATGTGTTTATGATGTTGATGAAGTGTTTAAACTCCTCGTGGGATAGAGTCAACAATGCAGTGGAGGAAACAATGGCAGGGGTGGTATCGGTATTGCTGCAGAAGATGGACTGTTCCACGTTTCCAACGAAAGGGCAGGCAGAGCTGGGGACCACGCGTGTGTCCATGGCGACGCTGGGGGAAAGGCAATTACGATGCTGTGAGGCAAGATTTAGGAAGCATAGAATGGGGAAGGAAACTGCAGAGGATGGGCACATTAGAAATGTGGAGCTTATTCAAGGAAAAGCTCCTCTGTGTCCGAGATAAGTATGTACCTGTCAGGGAAGAAGGAAGTGGTACAGTGCGGGAGACTCGGTTTGCTAAGGAAGTGGAATCTCTGGTCAAGAGGAAGAATAAGGCTTACGTTATGGTGAGATGTGAAGGCTCAGTTATGGCGCTTGAGGGTGACCAGGTAGCCAGGAAAGAGCTATAGAGAGAGCTCAGAAGAGCCAGGAGGTGACATGAGAATTTGTTGGTGGATAGATTCAGCGTAAACCCTAAGGCTTTCTG
>NW_025129233.1:0-1122 GCF_004010195.1 Chiloscyllium plagiosum | reverse complement strand
ATTCAGAAGGACAGTTTGGAGGTATTTCGCACTGTCAGACGGTCAGTGCGGAGGGAGTGCCATACTCTCATAGGGTCAGTACTGAGGGAACTTGTAATGGCGGAGTGACACACTGACAGAAATTCAGAGCAGAGCGAATACCACGCTGTCGAAAAGTCAGTACTGCCGCTCTGTCAGATGTTCAGTGCGGCATTGTCACATGTTGTGTGAGTGCCACATGGTCTGATACTCAGTGCTGAGGGTACTCTGCACTGTCGGACTATCACTGTTCAGGGAGTAGACGCTTTGAGAGGGTTCATGCTGAGGGAGTGTGTCATTCTCAAAGCGACAGCCCGAAGGGGATGCCACCCTGTTGACCATCTGTGCTAATGGAGCGCCACAAGGTCTGAAGGTCAGTGCTGAGGGAGCGCCGTACTGTTGGATGGTCAGTTCTGAGTGGGTGTGGCACTTTTAAATGGTCAGCCTGAGGGAATACCTCTCTGATGGAGGGTAATTGCTGAGGGAGTGCCGCACTGTGGCAAAATCAGTGTTGAAGGAGTGCTGCATAGTCTGAAGATCAGTGCCGTTGTAGGTCCACACTGTCAGTGTAGCAGCGGTGACGGAAGGTGAGCACTGAAGGAGTATCCTACAGTTGGAGCGTCAGTGCTGAGGGACTGCGGTTCTGTCGGAGGTTCCGTGCTGATGGAGCTTCAAGTTGTTGGAGGCTCAGTGCTGTGGAACTGTTGCATTCACAGAGGGTCAGTGCTGATGGCGTGCTACAATGCCAGAAGAAGAGAGCTGAGCGGGCGCTGCATGGGTTAGTGCAGAGAGTGTGGCGCACTGTCAGTGGCTAAGTGCATAGGAAGTGCCGCACTGCCAATGGATCAGTCCTGAATGATTGCCGCAACGTTCGAGGGTCAGTGCTGAGGGAGTGTTACACTGTAGAAATCGCAGTAGCGAGCAAGCTCTTCATTTTTTGACTGCCAAGGTTGAGGGACAGTGGCACTGTCCTAGGGTCAGTGCTGAGGAAGGCGGGAACTGTTGGTGGGTCAGTGCAGTGCGCTCTCCACACTGTCGCAGCGTCATTGCTGAGGAAGAGCAGCACTGTTGTATGGTCAGTGTTGTGTGAGTGGGCACATTTGA
>NW_025129232.1:0-1122 GCF_004010195.1 Chiloscyllium plagiosum | reverse complement strand
CATGTCCCAATTTCTGAGGGTTTCAGTCCAGGGCGTCTAATGGAATGTTTACTCCACCTTACACCAACCCGCCCTGTATTACACCTTACTTCTGTACTCTGATTATCTCATTTTTGACGGCTTCCCATTTTTTTAGCTGTTCCTTTACCTGCGAGTATCTGCTGCCAATCAGCTATTGAATGTTCTTGGCAAGTACCATCAAAATTTGCCTTCCTCCAATTTAGTACAACTTGCAAAACAATCTCATGGCCAAACGAACCACAGCACATTCACCCATTTCTTAGGTCAACAGTGGTAAATGCAAAGTGCAAATACAATTTGATTCCATTTGCATGTCCTTTGCTTCGGACCCATTTGATGACTACATTCTCGTGGCTGATTCCAGACGCTCCTCTTGGCGAGACATTTATTCAGCATCCAACAATTCAATGTGCGTATGTTTAATTAAATAAACTCTGCTCTTTTTTTAAATGAGGTAAACAGGGTTTTGTGTCCAATGCGACTGTCAGAAGCGAGTACTTCACCTGAAGAAATACTTTTATGTTGATCTCTCCACTGGAAGCATATCCTTCCCTCATAAGATCAGCGATAATGTCCACTTTACTCAAAGACACAACCCAGCTGACATTGTACCCTGCCCAGCACCACAGCAGCAGCTGGACCGGGAATCTAATTCCTTTCTCCTGTGTGAAGCTGTTTCAGTGTCAACTGTTGCTGCAGATACCAAATAATCTCACTCTGTCTATCCCTCTCTCTCTACACACACATGTACATCAATATGTCTGTCCCTCTCTCTCCCACCCCCACCCCGGCTCACACCCCCACTACAGACAATCTCTACCAGACAGAGAGAGCTGCTCTCTCTCTCGACAGAGAGAGAAATAACATGAGAATTAATTTGACATATTCTTCTGCAGATTTATTCTCGATGAGGGGTTTACTGTCTCCACCCCAGAGTGTCAGACACATTGCAATGTCTCTCAATCCCCTCCCAGGGAGCTGCCTGTTCTGTTGAGATGTTAATGTCAGGATTAAACTTCGAAGGATCTCTGTGAACATTGTCATGTTAACTCTAGCACAGGAAAGCTAGATCATTCATTCTTTCCTTTTAAACATTTAAAC
>NW_025129231.1:0-1122 GCF_004010195.1 Chiloscyllium plagiosum | reverse complement strand
CGACATGTACCACCACCTCTGGCTCTTCACTTTAGTCCTTGAGGATTTCCTGCACTCTGTCTTTGATGTCTTTAACCCTGGCACCAGGAAGGCAATACACCATCTTTAAGTCCCGCCTGCTGCCACAAAAACCCCAGTCAGTTCCTCTCACTATGGAGTCCCCTATTACCACGGCTCTCTGCAATGTCCGACTCCTCCGCTCTGCCTCCATGCCAACTTTTGATTGACAGACCTGGCCGCCTCGCGGACTGGCAGTGTCATCTCTCTCTACTGTTTCCAAAAGATTCAACTTGTTCCTGACAGGTACTTCCTCCGGGGTCTTTTGCACCTGTCTCCTCTCTGCCTTCCTCATCGTCTGCTCTCTTCTGCTCTTTTTTGGTATGGTCAGTGTAATAACCTCGCTGAAGGTTTTGTCCAGAAAGATCTCGTTCTCTCGGATGAGCCTAAAGTCCTCGAGTTCTTTCATCAGTGCTGTAATATGCTCTGTCAGTAGTTGAACGTGCACACACTTTCCACTCTTATACGAGCCAGACACACCAGAGTCGTTGACCTCCCACATCAAGCATGTAGCACACTGAACCAGCTTGGCAGTCAGGTCTTCACCCTCTTCAACTGTGGCGTAATCACTTCACTCAACCTCCTTTTCAAAGACTCCTGAGCTAAAACCTCACTCTTCACTCCACAGGAACTTCCTTGGACCCTCTTTTTGGGGCAAGTCTGTGGACTCTTAATTTAGGTTAGAGGAGGCCCTACTTGATGAGTGTCAGTCTGGTATGTGTCAGATTGGTGTGCGTCAGGTTCGTGTGCGTCAGGTTGGTCAGTGTAGGTTGGTGCGTGTCAGGTTGGTGTGCATCAGGTTTTGGTGTGTGTAGGTTGGTGCGTGTCAGGTTGGTGTGCGCCAGGTTGATGTTTGTCACGTTGGTGTGTATCAGGTTGGTGTGTGTCACACTGGTGCGTGTCAGGTTGGTGTTTTTCACACTGGTGTGTGTCAGTCTGGTGCATGTCATGTTAGTGTGTGTCAGGTTGGTGTGTATCAGGTTGGTGTATGTCAGTCTGGTGCGTGTCAGGTTGGTGCATGACAGGTTGGTGTGTGTCAGGTTGGTGCATGACAGGTTGGTGTGT
>NW_025129230.1:0-1122 GCF_004010195.1 Chiloscyllium plagiosum | reverse complement strand
GTTCCGAAGTCCACCTTGGAGGATGGTCACCCGGAGATCCGACCACCAGTCTCGGACATTTGCCATAAATTTTTGCTATAAATTCTGTGTTAGGATTGAGCTCTCCACTATCACCTGATGAAGGAGCTTTGCTCCGAAAGCTAGTGTGTTTCCAATTAAACCTGTTGGCCTATAACCTGGTGTTGTGTGATTTCTAACTTTGTACAGCCCAGTCCAACACCAGCATCTCCAAAATGATGGCAATTAGAATAGATATTTCTGAGGGACTGTCATAGTGTTAAAGTTTTGGTTGGTGAAGTATTTGTTAAATGTGTTTCAGAAAATTTTCTTTATCAATATATAAATGTTCTGTGGAGAATGAGCAAAACTTGAATATCTTTTGCAAAATAAGGCAGAGTAAGTGGCTGGAACTAGTGATTATAATGCTGTTAGTTTTAAAATAGCTATGGAAAAGGATAAATCTTCCAAAAAAAGTTAAAGCTCTTAATTGGAATCAGGCAAAATTTAAGAGAATGATTTCAAAAGTTGATTAGAGCAGACCGTTTACAGGTAAAAGTATGACTGACAAATGGGAGTCTTTAAAAGTGTGATAATGAGTGTTTAGAAGCATATGGTCCTGTTGGTTGAAGGGTATAAAGAGGGTAGGAACATGCTTAAAAAGGAAATCAGAAAAGCAAAAATGGAAAATTAGATTTAAGATAACCCAAAAAAGATTCTATAAACACTTCAAGAGCAGGAGAGCATTGAGAGAGAAAGAGTAAGACCCTTTAAAGATCAACAATGTTGTCTTTGTGTTGAACCTCAGGAGGTGAGAGAGATGGCAACTGAATATTTCACATCAATTTTTACTGTTGAAAAAGAAATGGGGGCTCGAGAACTCCAGGAAATAAATATTGATATTTTGAAAACAGTCCACATTACAGAAGAGGAAGAACTGGAGGTCTTAGAAAACATAAAGATAGATAACCCCCCAGTACCTGATTATATGTGTCTCAGGATGTTGTGGGAAGGTGGGTAGGAAATTGCGGGGCACCTAGTAGAAATATTTGTTTATCTATATGTTGGGGAAAAGTTAACATTATTTGCCCAGAAGCCATTTTCCTGATTTGGCTGAGAGTTCCA
>NW_025129229.1:0-1122 GCF_004010195.1 Chiloscyllium plagiosum | reverse complement strand
TTCCCTAAAGATGTCAGAAGCTATTAAAGATGTTATAACAGAGTACTTTGAAAATCATAGAATCCCCACAGTGTGGAAGTAGGCCATTTGGCCCACCAAGTCCACACCAACTCTCTGAAGAGCATCCCACCCCCTCTACCCTTTCCCTGTAACCCTGCATTTCCCATGGCTAATCCATTCGGCCCATTGAGTCCACTCCACCATTCAATCATGGCTGATGGGAATTTCAACTCCACAACTGTTTACAATTTGAATAAATGACGAAATGACTGAAGGTATGATTGCCAAATTTGCTGAAGACACTAAGATTGGTAGGAAAGTAAGTTGTGACAAGGACAAAGGCAGCTACAAAAAGATGGAGCAAGTGGAAAAAGATCTGACAAAATGGAACACAATGTGGGGAAAAGGCAAATTTGACCATTTTAACAGGAAGAATGAGAAGCCAACATATTAACTACATGGTGAGAGATTGCAGAGTTCTGAGTCACGCTGGCGTCTGGATGTTGAAACACAAAGGATGAGTATGGAGGTACAGCAAGTAATTAGGGAAGCTAAGAGAATGTTCTCAAGTATTGTGAGGGGTATTGAGTACAGAAGTAAGGAGGTTATGGTGGGTGTGAATACAAATATCCAACATTATCAATCAGGTGAAAAAGGGTCCACACTCTTCAGTACAAGTTAGCAGATTGAGAATAAAGATTTGCTCACACAATAACAGCATACCCCAAGGTAATGAATATGATGCACAACTTTTCAAATATTTGATTTCTCTCCAGAATTGTTCCCAGCAATGTTCTAGAGAATAATCTTCAATTTCTGGAGTTTCCAGGGCAATCCTGCACAGTTTGCAATCCTCCCGTCATTCCCACAAACCTGAGAGAATAGGAGCTCATCCACTTTAACCATCCTTAGAATTATTTGAATGGGCCTTAGTTGCATTGCTTCTTAGGGAAGAAAGTGAGGGCTGCAGATGCTGGAGATCAGAGCTGAAAATGTGTTGCTGGAAAAGCGCAGCAGGTCAGGCAGCATCCAAGGAACAGGAGAATCAACGTTTAGGGCATAAGCCCTTCTTCAGGAATGAGGAAAGTGATGTCCAGCAGGCTAAGATAAAAGGTAGGGAGG
>NW_025129228.1:0-1122 GCF_004010195.1 Chiloscyllium plagiosum | reverse complement strand
ATTTAGCATGGCCAATTCGCCTCATCTGCACATCTTTTGGACTGTGGGAGGAAACCCACGCAGACACAGGGAGAATGTGCAAACTCCACACAGACAGTCACCCAAGGTAGGAATTGGATCCAGGTCTCTGGTACAGTGAGGCAGTAGTGCTAACCACTGTGCCACCATGTTTACAATACATAGGAGTATTATTCCTTTCACTCTTTCCATGTCAAGTACACCAGGCAACACATTAGAAATGGCTTAAAATTGTCTGGAGATTAATGTTGAACAGAAAGGACATAGTTCATTGTATAAAGTCAGAACCATTGATTATGTATTGGTTGAAATATGTCTGTCACAAAGTAATATTTCTCTGTAGTATAATATGTATTCTAAATAAATCCAAACCTTGTTTAACACAGACAGAGATTCGTACAAAATGCCTCCCAAAGTCACATGACTAACCTTGTGGATTTCAGCTGGCGTTAGCAGCAGACTGTACTTACCTCAGGAAGGAATCATAAGAGACTTTTTGAAATTCAATGAACAATTCCAAGAGCCATCAGAAACTCCCTGATTATGATCCCCTAAGGACGTGAATTATACTTCATAGCTCACCGTGACTGACAATGGGAATCAACCAAGTCAAAGGCTAAGCCAGTTCATAAACGGCAAATTACCTTGACAACAAGGTGATGTAGGCCAACTCAATTCCAATGTCAGAGGTCAGACAACGTCAGTTTACAGCCCAATAGGTTTATTTGAAATCACAAGCTTTCAGAGCATAGCCTCTTCATCAGGTGAAGCGCTGACTTCACCTGACAAAAGGACTACATTCAGAAAGCTTTTTATTTCAAATAAATCTGTTGACTATAACCTGGTGTCGAGTGACTTCTGATTTTGTCCACCCCAGTCCAATACCGATACCTCCACCTCAACCCAATTCCAAACAGAGAAACATGGTCCACCTATTTCTGGAAAGCTGCCATTTTAAGTCTTGTAAGGACAGGTTGTGACCAATCATTTTGAGTAAAATCCTCCAAAGGAACTCTCTGTGACTCCATTAAGGAGCGGGATCTCAACCAAAGGGAGGACATGGAAGAAGATCGATAGAAACCAACGGTTGTTCTCCTGGGAGTG
>NW_025129227.1:0-1122 GCF_004010195.1 Chiloscyllium plagiosum | reverse complement strand
ATCCTGTTATCCTTGTAAATTTTAATAGGTGTTCCATCAACCTGCCCATCTCTCTCTCTCATCCGTTAATATGACGTGTGCCTTAGTTGTTTAAAGTGCCATCTCGTTAAACAAAGATATCCAGGGTTTAAATCTTAGAGGTGCCGACAGGTCACATGAACCAGTTCTTGCTTAAACTTCTCTCAACCCCATCTTGCTGTTCCATTAGGATGTTGATTCCACTTGGTGATGTAGAAGGAGACAGACATTGACTGAACGTGATTCCCGTGTTTAAAGGAAACAGTGTTCCCATTCCTGTTACCTGGGCTTGACAGAGAATTTTGGCTCACTGGATTTATCACTTCCTTGTGCTGCGAGAGATACAGCAAAACCCTCAGGAGCTGGGAGCAAATTTCACTCATGGATTCAGTTCAATTTGGTCATGTGGCTGAGTTGGCTAAGGTGCTGGATTTAGGCTTTGTATCAAAGTAAGTGTGGGTTTGTATCGTATTGCTACCACTTATAAGTGTTAAGGTGTTAAGTTGCATCTTGTTACGGGTGAGTTCTGTTCAAGTTGAACGCAAAAAAAAACCTGTTTTGTGTAAATCGATATATGATGCGTGACAGCACAGAAGCGTCAGAATATGAAATTATCACATTCACTTCATATTGGAAAGTTCCCTTTCCGATACTGGGCAGAAACAAGGCTTTGCTAATGCTTCGATGTGCACGAGAGTTCCTTCGACCACACAGGGTAGCGTGGTGGTTCGCTCTGATGCCTCGCAATGTCAGAGACCTGAGTTCAGTTCCAGTCAGGCATCACTGTCTGTGTGGAGTTTGCATATTCTGGTCTTGTCTGCATGGGTTTCTGCAAGGTTTTCCAGTTTTCTCCCACAGTCCCAAGATGACCAGTCTAGGTGGATTGGCCAAGATCAATTATCTAAAACATCGGGGACGTGCAGACTGGGTACATTACATTACAGTGTGGAAACAGGACCTTCGGCCCCACAAGTCCACACCGACCCGCCGAAGTGCAAACCACCCATACGCCTACATTTACCCCTTACCTAACACTATGGGCAATTTAGCATGGCCAATTCACTAACCTGCACTGTGGGAGGAAACCGGAGCACCCGGAGGAAA
>NW_025129226.1:0-1122 GCF_004010195.1 Chiloscyllium plagiosum | reverse complement strand
GAGAATACTGAGATACAGGCTACTAGACTAGGCGGGATGGAGGTTCACAAGGAAGAGGTATTAGAAATCCTGCAGCGTCTGAAAATAGGTAAGTCCACTGGGCCGGATAGGATTTAGCCTGGGATATTCTGGGAAGCCAGGGAGGAAGTTGCCGAGCGTTTTGCATTGATCTTTAAATCGTCATTGTCTACAGGAATAGTACCAGAAGACTGGAGGATAGCAAATGTGGTTCCCCTGTTCAAGCAGGGGAGAAGAGACAACCCTGGTAATTATAGACCAGTAAGCCTTACTTCAGTTGTTGGTAAAGTGTTTGGAAAAGGATATAAGAGATAGGATTTACAATCATCTAGAAAGTAATTACTTGATAATGGATAGTCAGCACGGTTTTGTGAAGGTTATGTTGTGCCTCACAAACCGTATTGAGTTTTTTGAGAAAGTGACCAAACAGGTAGATGAGAGTAAACCGGTTGAGGTGGTGTATCTGGATATCAGCAACGCATTTGATAAGGTTCCCCACAGTAGGCTATTGTTCAAAATGCGGAGGAATGGGATTGTGGGAGATATAGCAGTTTGGATCAGTAATTGACTTGCTGAAAGAAGACAGCGGGTGGTGGTTAATGGGAAATGTTCATCTGGAGTCCAGTTAGTAGTGATGTACCGCAAGGGTCGGTGTTAGGTCCACTGCTGTTCATCATTTTTATAAACCACCTGGATGAGGGAATAGAAGGGTGGATTAGTAAATTTGCAGACAACACTAAGGTCGGTGGAGTTGTAGATAGTGACGAAAGATGTTGTAGGTTAAAGAGAGATATAGATAAACTGCAGAGCTGGGCTGAGAGGTGGCAAATGGAGTTTAATGTGGACAAGTGTGAGGTGATGTACTTTGGTTAGAGGAACAGGAATTCAAAGTACTGGGATTATGATAAGATGCTTGGTAGTGTAGATGAGCAGAGAGATCTCGGTGTCCAGGTACACGGATCCTTGAAAGGTGCCACCCAGGCTGACTGTGTTGTTAAGAAGGCATTAATAAAGGGATCGAGTTCTGGAACCATGAGGTTATGCTACATCTGTGCAAAACACTGGTGCGACCGCATTTGGAGAATTGTGTACAGTTCTGGTCAC
>NW_025129225.1:0-1122 GCF_004010195.1 Chiloscyllium plagiosum | reverse complement strand
ATTCAATATTTTTCATCTACCTTTCAAATTCACGAACCGAACTTGTTCCTCACTTCATCATGGCTTGCATGACTCGAATATGTACATGTAATTTAAGAAATAATACTGGTTTGTATTCAGACGTCATGTAAAATTCTATATATTAAGATCACTATTCCCAAAAGGTCCTTTATTGCAAGATTTCCAATTAGCTCCTCTGATCACACAAAACGAATTCCAAAATATTCTGATCTCGAGCTCGGTGCTCAAAATATTGTGAAAGGAAACTATCTTGTACAAACTCATGAAACTCATTTCCCGCCGCATTAACATTCGCTTGGGTTGACACAGTTCAGATGCAGCTTGAATGTCTCGATCATTGCTGCATTACCCACAATCTTGCATTTTTAATTCGCTGTTTTGTAGCATAACTAACACTTGCATCACAATGTTGACTTTGACGTAATACTCCCATCAATGTTTGCTTCGACTTGCTGTTCCTAAGCTCCACCTTATCATAGTCTGTGGAGTCTGAGCGACGTCGGCTCTGGGGAGATTAATGGTATGTTCAGGCACAATGTTTCACGAGGCATATCTCAGTATTGATATTATGTCGCCACACCTTATCTGCTCTTCTCAAATGTGCTTGTTAATCATTTTCATCAGGTCTTTCGTTATGCTCGTGGAGTAAAGGACAATGAACATGCAACAATGCTATGCATTCTCCCAGACATCTGAGACTGCTGGACGCTATTTGGGCAGCTTTTTGAGTCTGGCAAAGTGTTGTTGCTGTTGTGTGGGAGTTTAGTGAGAACACGCCTGGAGTCGTGTGTACAGATTTAATCTCCTCCTTGAGTAAACAATTTTGGCGTAAACTCAGAAATTGTTCCCTCTACTGATTTGTGCTCATAGATCTAGTTTTGTTCGCTGAGATGTTAGATTCATTTTCAAGCGCTTCGTCGCCATGCGAGGTAACATCATCAGTGAGCCTACAGATGAAGCGCTGCTTGACTTGGCCTGCTTTCTATTTGTGTGTTTAGGTATCCTTGAGTTGGTGATGTCATTTCCTGTGTTGATACTACTTCCTTACCTTTTCCTCAGGGGCGTGCAAAATGGAATTCCAGTGAGTATATTTGCTGATAG
>NW_025129224.1:0-1122 GCF_004010195.1 Chiloscyllium plagiosum | reverse complement strand
TCACACATTTCCATAAGCCCTTTCCCAATTTTTTCATTTAGTCGTTTCTTGAAATGATTCTCCAATTTAGTGGTGAGCTGTCAGAATTTAGGTGTGGACAAGTTGTACTGAAGTGTCTGTTTCCGTGCTGTACATCTCTAAGGCTGTAATTAGTGCTCCCCTTCCCTGCACCAATTCTCCCATTTACCAATCCTGCACTATGTCGGGAATTTCACCAACTCACTTATTGAGATTATCCTGCCCCAGTCCTCCCACTGAGTATTTAATGGCTCCGACATTAATTCTCCAATTATTGTTGCCCTGAATCAATGCCTCCCATTTAGTTGTTCCCTAATACACATCTTCCACGTACAGATGCCGTGCTGATTATTTTTTCATTTAGTGATGCACTGAACTGAATCTCCAATTTACTGATGCTTGCAACATTTCTTCTTTTTATTAATTCCCTGGCCCGTATTCCCCAATTTAGACATGCTCTGCTCCAATTTTCCAATATATTAGCACTCCCACCAATTTTCTAATGCAATTCCACTGTGCAACAGATCTCCCATTTATTGTTTCCACCAAATCTCCCATTTACTCATATCCCTGTACTAATTCTTCCATTTACTGATGCCTGAGCCCGATTCTACCATTTAAGGGTGCGCTACTCTCATTCTCCTATTTACTATTGCCATGCACCAATTCTCTAATTTAGCTCCATTGTGCACCAGATCTCTCATTTACTGAAACCCCACACCAATTCTCCAATTCAGTGTTGCTTCATACCATTTCCCCCAATTACTGACGCCCTGAACAAATTCTCCATTCAGTTTTGCCTTACACCAATCCTCATACTGACTGAGGCCCTCGCCCAATTTAGGGGTGCCCTACTCACATTCCCACATCAAGTATTGTCCTGTCCCAATTTTCCCATTTAGTGCTACACTGCCCCAATTCTCCCATTCACTGCGAAATGAAACTCTCCCATATGGTTCTAACTGCAACAATTTGCCATTATCAGATACCCCGTTCCAAATTCTCTTATTTCGATAAGCCCTTGCCCAATTCTTCCAATTAGTAGTTCCTTCGAATGTTTCTCCAATTTCGTGGAGCGCTGCAAGAACTCTAAAATTGACCCAT
>NW_025129223.1:0-1122 GCF_004010195.1 Chiloscyllium plagiosum | reverse complement strand
ATGGAATACTGCAGCGAACTCAGAAAAAAAAAATCCTTGTTATGTTGAGGTAGTCAGTTGGGTTTTCGGATAGGTTAAGTCATTTTGCATTGCGTTATTGTATGTTTGTACTTCATTTAGTACACTGTAAAGAATTTTGTTTTGTACAAAACCGAGGGATTTGACCAGATGCACCACTTCTGAAATATTCACTATACATAACGTGAAAATAACTCGAAAAACAATGGTATGGGTCAACGTTGTGAAATACGTGATGTTTCCTGACATGGTACACAACAGGTTCAAATTCAACACCTGTCTTGAAGCTCATCACCATCCAGGAATAAGTAACCGGATCGACAGGTATTACATCCACAAGTATGCACCCGCTCAACAACCAACAGTGTCTAACAGCTTCAAGATTCATTGCAGAAATACACCAAAAATCCTCATACATCACCTTCGAAAGCAACGACCACAATATTTCATTTCTCCACGACAACTCATCATCCTGACTCTGAAATATATCAGCATTCTTTCACTGTTGCTGGTATTCACTCAATAGGGGTAATAATGGTCAAAGTACTGGGGAAAGTGATTGCTGGGACATTTGCTGAGATATTTGTATCTCCGAGAGTATCTTGTGAGGTTCCAGAAGATTGGAGTTGGCTAGAGTGGTAAAAGTATTGAAGAAAGGTGGTAAGGACAAACCAGGGAACGATAGACCTTACGTCGCTGGTGGTTAGGTTGTTGGTGGGAATACTGATGGACAAGATTTACAAGTAGTTGGAAAGGAAAAGACATATAAAGAATGGTCCATATGGCTTTGTGCGTGGGAAATCATGTCTCAGGAACTTGATTTTTTAAAGAAGGAACAAAGAGGATTGATGAGGGCAGAGTGGCGGACGTGATCGTTTTGGACTTCAGTAAATCGTTCGACAGGGTTAGCAATGGGGTATTGGCTATCAAGGTTAGATCTCATGAAATGCAAGGAAAACTAGCCATTTGGATAAAGAAGTGGTCGAAGGTACATGTCAGACGGTGGGGGTGGTGGAGTGTTGCTTTTCAGACTGGAGGCCTGTGACTAGTGGCGTGCCACAAGGATCAGGTATGGATCAAGGATCGTCTCAAGGATCCTCTACT
>NW_025129222.1:0-1122 GCF_004010195.1 Chiloscyllium plagiosum | reverse complement strand
TGTCTGAGGGTCAATCCCTGTCACTGACTGAGATCCAATCCCTTTCACTAACTGAGATTCAATCCCTGTCACTGACTGAGATTCAATTCCTGTCACTGTCTGAGGGTCAATCCCTGTCACTGACTGACATTAAATCCCTTTCACTAACTGAGATTCAATCCCTGTCCCTGACTGAATTTAAATCTCTGTCACTGACTGAATTTCAATCCCTGTCACTGACTGAGGGTCAATCCCTGTCACTTACTGAGGTTCAATCCTTGTCACTAACTGAGATTCAGTCCCTGTCACTGACTGAGGAACACTTCCTGTCACAGACTGAGATTCAGTCCCTGTCACTGTCTGAGGTTCAATCCTGTCACTGGCTGAGATTCAATCTCTGTCACTGACTGAGGATCAATCCCTGTCACTGTCTGAGGTTCAATCCCTGTCACTTACTGAGGCTCAATCCCTGTCACTGACTGTGGCGCAAACCCTGTCACTGACTGAGATACAATCCCATTTAACTAACTGAGATTCAATAGCGGACACTGACTGAGGTTCAATCCCTGTCACTGATGGAGGTTCAATCCCGGTCACTGACTGAGATTCAATCCCTGTCACTTACTGAGACTCAATCCCTGTCACTGACTGAGATTCATTCCCTGTCACTGACTGAGGGTCAATCCCAGTCACTGACTGAGATTCAATCCCTGTCACTAACTGAGATTCAATCCCTGTCACTTACTGAGATTCAAACCCTGTCACTGACTGAGGTACAATCCCTGTCACAGACTGAGAGTCAATCCCTGCCACTGTCTGAGAATCAATCCCTGTCACTGACAAGAAGTTCAATCCCTGTCACAGACTGAGATTCAATCCCTGTCACTGGCTGAATTTCAATCCCTGTCACTGACTGAGGATCAATCCCTGTCACTGTCTGAGGTTCAATCCCTGTCACTGACTGAGGCTCAATCCCTGTCACTGACTGAGATACAATATGTGTCACTGACTGAGGTTAAATCCCAGTCACTGACTGTGGTTCAATCCCTGTCACTGACTGAGTTTCAATCCCAGTCACTGATTGAGATTCAATCCCTGTCACTGACTAAGGTTCAATGCCTGTCACTGGCTGAGGTACAATCC
>NW_025129221.1:0-1122 GCF_004010195.1 Chiloscyllium plagiosum | reverse complement strand
CAGCCCTTGCAGGAAGGCACTGAGTCGGCAGGCCGGAGTGTAGTTCAGCAGTGAGCCCGGGAAATGATACTTGAAGATCTGGCTCACAATCACGTTGAAGACAAGGACCATCATATCTCCTGTTGCCATGGCAATCATGTAGTGAGTGATTTCTTTGGAAAGGCCGCACTTCCCTTGGGAAAGAATCAGCACTGTCATCAGGTTCGCTGTAAGGAAAATCAAATCGTGAGATGTATCCAAACACCCAGAGATGTGCAGCGATGAGGTCTTGGGTTAGACAAGACTGATGTGCTGCTGGCAATGCTAGACTTGAACTTCAATGGAAAACAGTGAAATCTCATTAGCAATACATTGTCTGTGTCATGGAAATAATCAAAGGGTAATTTCAGGACTGGTATATTCTATTGCTCATCACTTTGCACCGTTTGCTCTCCTGATTTCAAGGAAACAAATAGCATTATTTTAGAAGTCACTCAGAGAAGGACCACTTGCCACATTCCTGCGATTAAGGTCTTGTTGGCTGAAGTGAGGTTATGCCCATCTACATTCGAGTCTGGAAGAATTTTAGGTGATTTCATTGAAACATATAAGATCTTGCGGGGACTAGACAAAATGGAACACAAAAAGAGATATTTACTTTCGACTACAGTGATTAAGCCGAGGGGACACGGTATCAGAATAAATTGTTTCCTTTTTCAAACAAACGTAAGAAATGTATTATTCTCCGAGAGAGTGGTTGGAGAGTGCAATTCTGTTCCCTTGAAGGTAATGGGATGTTGGCGTATAAGATTGAGTTAGACAGATTTGGATACACAAAGGAGTGGAAGGCTATGGTTTCCAGGCAGAATAACTGTCAGCCATTGATGACTAATTTTAATGATTACAAGGATGAGATCGAGAATTTCTGTTCCAATTGTTAATGATCCCATTTTCTGGTTAAGCAGAAACAGCCAAAGCACTCTCCCATGAGGGGAACATTGTCTTAGCATTTACCCTGTCAAGATCCTTAAGAATCTGATATGTCTCCATTGGATCACTGTTCATTCTTCTAAACTCCAGACAGTAGACACCAAAACTGTTGAATTTATAACCATAAGACAGTCGTTCCATCCCTCTGATCAT
>NW_025129220.1:0-1122 GCF_004010195.1 Chiloscyllium plagiosum | reverse complement strand
GGCCTGTGCCCGAAACGTCTAATCTCCTGTTCCTGGATGTTGCCTGACCTGCTGTGCTGTTCCAGCAATAAAGTTTCAACTAAAAGTGAGATAACCCGAGTTCAAGGTTTATATGTTCCTTTGAAGGTGAAGGCAAAGTGAGGCTGGGAAAGAGAACCCTGAATGACAAGAGATAGTGTGGCTCTGACCAGTGAAAAAGGAGGCGTAGCTCAGGTGCAGGCAGCTGGAATCAAGGGAATCCCTGGAAGTACACAGGCGATGCAGGAGTTTACTGAAGAAGAACATCATCAAAGCGAAAAGTGGGCATGACGTAGCCTTGACTGAGATGATTAAGTTGAATGCAAAGATGTTGTTTCAGTATAGTAAAGAAAAAGAACAACTCGAGAGAGAATAGGACGACTTAAAATCCAAAATGGGCATGCGTATGTAAAACTGCAAGAGATGGGCGAGGTCTCAATTTACCCTTTTTTTCCCATGAAGAAAGCCATGAAGACCTATGACCTTTGGGGGTGAGGGATGTTGGGGGGGTTAGTTGTGATATCTTGGTACAGTCCATATCACAGTGGACGTGCTGTTGGACATATTAGAATGTATAAAGTCAGATAAATCTCTTTGTTTTGACCAGATATATCCAGGAAGGGAGTGAAGAAGGTTCAGGGGCCAAAGTACCGGAAGACTGGGCAGTAGAAAATGTTGTGCCCTTATTCAAGAAAGTCTGCAAAGAAAAGCCATTGAAATATAGACCAGTAAGCTTCACATCTGTTTTCGGTAAACGACTTGAGAAGTTTCTGAGAGATAAGAGTACATGCATTTGAAGAAGAGTTTTACTTGGAGCAGTCAGCATAACTTTGTGCATGGCAGATCATGCCTTGCAAATTTTGTTAACGTTTTTGGAGGAAGTGACCAAGAAGGTTGACGAGGGCAGGGTGGTGGACATAGTCTAAATGGATTTCAGTAAGGCCTTTGATAAGGTTCCACATGGTAGGCTGCTCTAAAAGGTTAGATTGCATGTAATACCAGGTGCACTGGCAAATTGGCGACACAGTTGGCTTAATGTTAGCAAGCAAATGGCTATGGTGGAGGTATGCCTGTCAGACTGGAGGCCTGTGACTAGTGGAGTGC
>NW_025129219.1:0-1122 GCF_004010195.1 Chiloscyllium plagiosum | reverse complement strand
ATTGACAGAGTGAGGTCAGTCAGCTGTTCCCTGCGTGTGTTACACTGACAGAGTGGGGTCAGTCTGCTCTTTCCAGGGTGTGTTACATTGATAGAGTGAGGTTAATCTGCTCTTCCCTGGGTGTGTTACATTGACAGAGTGGGGTCAGTCTGCTCTTGCCTTGGTGTGTTACATTGACAGAGTATGGTCATTCCGCTCTTGCATGTGTGTGTTACATTGACAGAGTGAGGTCAGTCAGCTATTCGCTGGGTGGATTACTTTGACAGAGTGATGTCAGTCTGCTCTTCCCTGTGTGTGTAACCTTGGCAGAGTGGAGTCAATGGGCTCTTCCCTGGGTGTGTTACATTGACAGAGTGGGGTCAGTCTTCTCTTCCCTGGGAGTGTTACATTGACAGAGTGGTGTCAGTCTGCTCTTCCCTTTGTGAGTTGGTTTGAAAGAGTGGGGTCAATCTGCTCTTCCCTGAATGTGTAACATTAACAGAGTGGGGTTCAGTCTGCACTTTACTGTGTGAGTTATTTTGCAGAGTGGAGGTCAGTCTGCTCTTCCCTGGGTGTGTTACATTGACAGAGTGGGATCAGTTTGCTCTTCCCTCTGTGAGTTATTTGACAGAGTGGGGTCAGTCTGCTCTTCCTTGTGTGAGTGACATTGATAGAGTGGGGATAGTCTGCTCTTCCCTGGGTGAGTTACATTGACGGAGTGGTAAAAGTCGGCTCTTCCCTGGGTGAGTTACATTGACAGAGTGGGGTCAGTCTGCTCTTCCTTGTGTGAGTTACATTGACAGAGTGGGGTCAGTCTGCTCTTCCCTGGGTGAGTTACATTGACAGAGTGGGGTCAGTCTGCTCTTCCCTGTGTGAGTTACATTGACAGAGTTGGGTCAGTCAGCTCTTCCCTGTGTGGGTTACATTGACAGATTGGGGTCTGTCTGCTCTTCCCTGGGTGTGTTACATTTACAAAATGGGGTCAGTCTGCACTTCCCTGGGTGTGTTACATTGACAGAGTGGTGTCAGTCCGCTCTTCCCTTGTGGGTTACATTGACAGATTGTGGTCTGTCTGCCCTTCCCTGTGTGAGTTACATTGACAAACCTCACAAACCTCACAAACCTTATTGAATTCTTTGAAAA
>NW_025129218.1:0-1122 GCF_004010195.1 Chiloscyllium plagiosum | reverse complement strand
ACGTCATCGATCAGAGCAATTGAGTACAGGAGTTGGTCATCATGTGATTGCTGAACAAGAGTTTGCGAAGGCTACATTTGGAGAACTGAGTACAATTCTTGTCGCCCTGTTTTAGGAAGGATGTTATAAACTGGAATGGGTACAAAAGTATTTAAAATGGTGTCAATTACACTGGGGGTTTTGAGATAAAAGGATAGCCTGGAAAGACTGCGACTTTTTTCCCCTATTGCGTAGGAGGTTGTGGAAGATCTTATAGAGGTTTATAAAATCACGAGCAGCATGGATAGGGTGAATGGCCAAACCCTATTCCCCAGGGAAGAGGTGTGCAAAACCAAAGTGCAAAGGCTTAAGGTGAAAGGGGAGAGATTTAAAAGAGATCTAAGTGGTAAATATTTCGCACAGACTATGCTAAGTATATGCAATGAGCTGTCAGAGAAAACGGTAGGGGGAATATACTTTCAACATTTAAACGTCTATTGGATGGGAACATGAATGGGAAAGGTTTCGAGGGGATATGTGCCAAACGCAGACAAATAGGAATAATAGGAAACTTGGTGCACATAGACACGTTGGGCCGAAGGGTCTGTTTGCATATTTTATGACTTTATGATTCTACGACTCTATAACTCCTCTTTCGTGACCAAGTTTTTGTTGCCCTCAAATCATTTTCAGGTCAAAAATTCTCTTTAAAACTCGAGCTCCTCTCCCTCTGAAAGTAGAATATCTAACATTGATGTAGTACTGCAGACCACAGCAGCAGAAGAAGCAGAGTTGTATTAAACCGCAACCTGTCACTTTTTGACCGGGATAATCCCTCAGTCTACGATTACCATGAAGCTGATCTATTGTTCAGTGACGAGTGTGGGTGGACATGAAAGAGTCAGAACAATGTGTACCTCAGCCTGATTATTACCTGTTAAAGCTACCACACTTGATTGGTTACGTTCCAAACAAAAGGTCTGTCATCAGATAGAGAGGGTAAAATGATTTCAACACCAACAGGTCAGATCGAAGCTCTGCAGTGCTGCCACATCCAGTTAGAAATGGAGATGGACGAACAAACAGCTTCCTGGAGGAGAGGGCTCCCCTACTTTCCCCATCCTAAATAATGGAACAGCCCTA
>NW_025129217.1:0-1122 GCF_004010195.1 Chiloscyllium plagiosum | reverse complement strand
CAGAGAGACAGAGACACACACAGAGAGACAGAGACACACACAGAGAGACAGAGACACACACAGAGAGACAGAGAATGGATCATAGAGATAATCAGATACAGCTGAAGTGTGAGAAAACAAGCAAAGGGTCCAGAATAAAATTTACAGACTGTTCATGAAATATGAACACAAATAATATTTACGAGCAAAACGTTATACCAAAGCAAATGCTCAATGATTATGGCACATAGAACAACTATTAACTGGTTAGATCATGTATGTTAAACCACTAGAAGGGAATAAAGATGATAAAAACAAAGTGACAAGGCTAACCAGTTGTTCCTTGCAATGGGTCTTGATTAGAAGCAGCAGCAAGCTGTAGTCTTCCTGAATTCTTACTGTAGCCCAGCCATCCCCATCCTGAACCTTGAATACCTACTGAGATTGCAGACATCTTTTCCTTAAACTTCTCAAAAGAACCAAAGTCCCGTTTAATGGCTTCCATTAACTCTCCTAAGTAAAACAAACCAAAAATATAGTTATGATGCATTTAGCAACTCAAACAATATTAAAATACCCTCACTACACAGCCTAAAGATTGTACCTACCTGTTAAACATGAACATTTAGAATATTTGGGGTATCACAAAAGGAGGTTTAAGAAATACATTTGTTCCATTGCCTGTAGCACTAATGAGAGATTACCGGAACTACTTATGCTTACAACATAAGTTAGCAAAAACTTATTTCTTCATCTGTGATTTTCAGCAGATTTCTCTTTTATTTTACTTGAACCATATCAACCTAATCATCGAAAAGTACAACAATTGACAGTTTGCGTCTCTCGATTTCTCACAATAGTCTGCTGCCACCGTCTAAGTAAGTGTGTAAGAAATTGTCTTTTTTAAAAACAAATTTATTCTGAGATGTTGTAACACCTCTGGAACGGGCAGGACTTCAACCGATGCCTAGATATTTTTCTAAATTTAGGTTTTATTGCCCCTAGGTAGGCCATTCAACCTACTTGTTGCTACCCAATAACTTTTGACTCCCTCGTCAGAAATTTTACTCAGCTTTGATATCCATTACCGGTTTTAGTATTCCCCATGGAAGTACATTTTAAAGACTGATGACCCTTTGAAAA
>NW_025129216.1:0-1122 GCF_004010195.1 Chiloscyllium plagiosum | reverse complement strand
AAGACATTACACAGATAATCAGTAGTGACATCTAGAAGAGGTAATAGATGTGTATAATCTGCAAGATATTACACAGATAATCAGGAGTGACATCTGGAAGAGGAAATAGATGTGTATAGTCTGCAAGACATTACACAGACAATCATGAGTGACATCTGAAAGAGGTCATAGACGTGTATAGTCTGCAAGACATTACCCAGACAATCCGGTGTGACATCTGAAAGAGGTAATAGATGTGTACAGTTAATCAGGAGTGACATCTGGAAGAGGTAACAGATGCCTATGGTCTGCAAGACATTACACAGACAATCAGGAGTGACATCTGGAAGTGGTAATAAATGTGTATATTCTGCAAGTCATGGCACAGACAATCAGGAGTGACATCTGGAAGAGGTAATAGATGTTTGTAGTCTGCAAGACATTACATAGACAATCAGTTGTGAAGTCTGTGAGAGGTAATAGATGTGTATAGTCTGCAACACATTACACAGAAAATCAGGAGTGACATCTGGGAGCTAATAGATGTGTAAAGTCTGCAAGACATTACACAGACTATCAGGAGTGACATCTGGAAAAGGTAATAGATGTGTATAGTCTGCAAGACATTACACAGACAATCAGGAGTGACATCTGGAAGAGGTAATCCATGTGTATATTCTGCATGACATTACACAGTTAATCAGGAGTGACATCTGGAAGAGGTAATAGACATGGAAAGTCTGCAAGGCATTACGCAGACAAACTGGAATGATATCTGGAAGAGGTTCTAGATGTGCATAGTCTGCAAAATATTACACAGACAGATGCCTACGGTCTGCAAGACATTACACAGACAATCAGGAGTGATATCTGGAAGAGGTAATAGATGTGTAAAGTCTGCATGACATTACACAGATAATCAGGAGTGACATCTGGAAGAGGTAACAGATGTGTATAGTCTGCAAGACATTAGACAGTCAATCAGGAGTCACATCCGAAAGAGGTAATACATGTGTATAGTCTGCAAGACATTACACAGACAATCAGGAGTGACATCTGGAAGAGATAAACGATATGTATAGTCTGAAAGACATTACACAGACAATCAGGGGTGAAATTTGGGAGAGGTAATTGATGTGTATA
>NW_025129215.1:0-1122 GCF_004010195.1 Chiloscyllium plagiosum | reverse complement strand
GTTTATTCAGCAGTGTGAGGGTCACTCACTGTGTCATTGTACTGGGATGTGTTTATTCAGCAGGGGGAGCGTCACTCACTGTGTAACTGGACTGGGATGTGTTTATTCAGCAGGGTATGGGGTCACTCACTGTGTACCTGTACTGGTATGTGTTTGTTTAGCAGTGTGAGGGTCACTCACGGTGTAACTGTACAGGGCCGTGTTTATCCAGTATGGTGAGAGTCACTCACTGTGGGCGGCACGGTGGCACAGTGGTTAGCACTGCTGCCTCACAGCGCCAGAGACCCGGGTTCAATTCCTGCCTCAGGCGACTGACTGTGTGGTGTTTGCACATTCTCCCCGTGTCTGCGTGGGTTTCCTCCGGGTGCTCCGGTTTCCTCCCACAGTCACAAAGATATGCGGGTCAGGTGAATTGGCCATGCTAAATTGCCCATCGTGTTAGGTTAAAGGGGTATATGTAGGGGTATGGGTGGGTTGCGCTTCGGCGGGTCGTTGTGGACTTGTTGGGCCGAAGGGCCTGTTTCCACACTGTAAGTAATCTAATCTAAATAACTGTACTGCGATGTGTTTATTCAGCAGGGAATGGGGTCACTCACAGTGTAACTGTACTAGGATGTGTTTATTCAGCAGGGTGAGGGTCACTTATAGTGTAACTGGACTGGAATGTGTTTATTCAGCATGGTGAGAGCCACTCACAGTGTAACTGTACTGGGATGTGTTTATTCAGCAGGGTGAGGGTCACTCAGTGTGTAACTGTACTGGGATGTGTTTATTCAGCAGGGTATTGAGTCACTCACTGTGCAACTGTACTGGGATATGTTTATTCAGCAGGGTATGGGGTCACTCACTGTGTAACTGTACTGGGATGTGTTTATACAGCAGGTGATGGTCACTCACTGTGTAACTGTACAGGGATGTATTAATTCAGCAGGGTAAGGGTCACTCTCTGTGTAACTGTACTGGGATGTGTTTGTTCAGCCGGGGGAGCATCACTCACTGTGTAACTGTACTGGGATGTGTTTACTCAGCATGGTGATGGTCATTCACTGTGGAACTGTTCTGGGATGTATTTATTCGGCAGTTTATGGGGTCACTCACTGTGTAACTGTACTGGGATGTGTT
>NW_025129214.1:0-1122 GCF_004010195.1 Chiloscyllium plagiosum | reverse complement strand
ATCTTTTTGCTATTTGCATTACTCTTCCTGTATCGTCGCCCTTCACAACTTTTCCTTCTCTGAAACTTCCAGGGTTGCTCTCAGATTTTCTTGCTGATAGTGTTGTTGATTTGTTTCAGGGAATGAGGCAAAATTCTGCGTTGTGCCCTTTAAGAGTTTGCGCCAATCTTAATAAGGACCATGCATTCAGTCAGGGCAGTCTTTTATTACATCTCAAATCTCCTATTTCGCGACAAAATTTCCAACATTGTAGTTTTAGAAATCATAATCAGGAACTATTTCTCTAACTGCACATCAGCTTGTTTCTGCATGTACTCAATATGTAGTGAAAACCGCGTAAAGGTGAGCATTGTTGCCTTCCAAGCAGTTGACCTGGGTTTGACTTTGGGTCATTCTAACCTGATGTCAACAACAAAAGACAAACAAGAAATAAAGATTTACATTTATATAACATCCTTCATGACCACAGGAAGTGTCAGCCTAGACAATGTGGTCAAAATTCTGGAGTGGAACCACAACGTACAAGATGAAAATGCGCCAGGAAAGATTAATGCATCAGGTCTACACAAGGTTCAGATGAACGGGAGTCACAACAGAACTCCTGAGTTTTTCATTTTATTTCAAATTAAATGTTTTCATGGTTAACTCCTGTCAACGTTACATTTAGTTTAGTTGTCGTGAAATACTGCACAACAAATGTGATTGAGCATTTCATCAATATCAATGTGATTGAGCATTGCATCAGTATCAACACACTTAATTTTCCATCTAACTGTGTTCCAAAGTGAGTGTGGAGTGAACAGACAGAATCTGTTTGCTCTGAGCTGCTTCATTTACTCTGACAAACTCTGAGCATTACTGCGTCTGATTAACTTCTGATCTTCATTGGAGGAACAAGAATGATTAATTGAGGGAGTGTTTCTGACGATGATACAGTCGATTATGGGAATAGTGCAGCATATGCTTCGTTCCTCAAGGTTCATTAAAAAAATAAATTGCTGGAGACTCGTAGCTCCATCTGATGAATCTCTGCAGTTCTCTGTTTTCTCTTAAGGCATTTGTGCTGGCCACCTGCTTTTCCTGATTTACGTCACTGATCTGGAACAGCATGTAGGGTATTGA
>NW_025129213.1:0-1122 GCF_004010195.1 Chiloscyllium plagiosum | reverse complement strand
ACAGCAGTTCCCATATCTAATATTGAGAACAGCTGTTCCCATGTCTAATATAGAGAACAGCAATTCCCGTGTCTAATATTGACAACAGCAGTTCCCATGTCTAATATAGAGAACAGCAGTACCTGTGTATAATATAGAAAACAGCAGTTCCCATGTCTAATATTGAGAATAGCAGTACCTGTGTATAATATTGAGAACAGCAGTTCCCATGTCTAATATTGATAACAGCAGTCCCTGTGTATAATATAAAACAGTAGTTCCTGTGTATATTATAGAGAACAGCTGTCTCTGTGTCTAATATGAGCACAGCAGTCCCTGAGCATAATATAAAGAAGAGCTTTTCCCATGTATAATAAAGAGAACAGCAGTCCCTGTGTATAATATAGAGAACAGCAGTTCCTGTAATTAGTATAGAAAACAGCAGATACCATAAGAAATATAGAGAACAGCAGTCCCTGTGTATAATATGGAGATCTGCAGTTCCAGTGTATATTAACGAGAACAGCTTTCCCTGTGTCTTAAATGAGAACAGCTGTCCCTGAGCATAATATAAAGAAGAGCTTTTCCCATGTTTTATAAAGAGAACAGCAGTCCCTGTGTATAATATAGAGAACAGCAGTTCCTGTAATTAATATAGAGAACAGCAGATACCATATGTAATATAGAGAACAGCAGTACCTGTGTATAACATAGAGAAGAGCAGTTCCTGTGGAAAATATAGAGAACAGCAGTACCTATGATTAATATAGAGAACAGCAGTCCCTGTGTATAATATAGAGAATAGCAGTTCCCATGTCTAATATAGAGAACAGCAGTGCCTGTGTATAATATAGAGAACAGCAGTACCTGTGTATAATATCGAGAACAGCTGTCCCTGTGTATAAGAAAGAGAATAGCAGTTCTCATGTATAATATCAAGAACAGCAGTCCCTGTGTATAATATAGAGAATAGCAGTTCTCATGTCTAATATTGAGAACAGCAGTCCCTGTGTATAATATAGAGAATAGCAGTTCCCATGTCTAATATTGAGAACAGCAGTCCCTGTGTATAATATAGAGAAGAGCATTTCCCATGTCTAATGTAGAGAACAGCAGTTCCCATGTCTGATATAGAGAACAGCT
>NW_025129212.1:0-1122 GCF_004010195.1 Chiloscyllium plagiosum | reverse complement strand
GGGAGTGATGCCGGTGTAATTACGGGAGATGGACTTTTCTACATAGCCAACAGAGATAGGCAGAGCTGCGGCCCATATGGGTGAACATGGCTACCTCTTTGGTCTGGAGGAAGTGGGAGGATTCGAAGGAAAAATTGTTGAGGGTGAGGACCAGTTCAGTCAAACGAATGAGAGTGTCGGTGGAAGGGTGTTGTTGGGGACGTCGGGAGAGGATGAAACGGAGAGCTTGGAGGCCATGGTCATGGCGAATGGAGGTGTAGAGGGATTGGATACCCATGGTGAAGATGAAGCTTTTGGGGGCCGAGGAAAGGGATGTCTTGGAGGAGTTGCAGGGCGTGGGTGGAGCCCCAAACGTATGTGGGGAGTTCCTGGACTAGGGGAGATAGGACAGTGCCGATGTAGGTAGAGATGTGTTCAGTGGGGCAGGAGCATGCTGAGACAATGGGTTGGCCAGGGAGGTTAGGCTTATGGATCATGGGAAAGAGGTAGAATCGGGCAGTGCGGGGTTCCCAGACTATGAGGTTCGAAGCTGTGGGTGAGAGATCTCCTGAGTTGATGAGGTTCTGTATAGTTTGGGAGATGACGGTTTGGTGATGGGGTGGTAGGTAGAGGTGTCTTCTTTATGGCGTCTGGCTTCAGCGGTGTAGAGGTCAGTGCGCCAGAATACCACTGCACCCCTTTTGTCTGCTGTCTTAATGGTGAGGTCGGGATTGCAAAAGTGGGAGTGGAGGGCTGCACGTTGTGAGGGTGAGAGGTTGGAGCGGGGGAGGGGGTGTAGACAGGTTGAGGCGGTTAAAATCCCAGGGGCAAATGGAAATGAAGAGGTCGAGGTCTGTTAATAGGCTGGCACGGGATGTCCAGGTGGATGGAGCGTGTTGGAGTTGGGTGAAGGGGTCCTCGGAAGTTGGACGGGAGTCCTGATTGTAAAAATGAGCACGGAGGTGGTGGAAGAAGTGTTTGACGTCTCAGCATGTATTAAAATCATTGATGCGTGGGCGGAGGGTGATACAGGTGAATCCTTTGCCATGGACTGATCTTTTGTCCTCCGTGAGGGACAGGTCTGGAGGGATAATGAAATCTCGGAAGGGTTGGGAACTGGGAACCGGTGTGGGTGTGGAGATG
>NW_025129211.1:0-1122 GCF_004010195.1 Chiloscyllium plagiosum | reverse complement strand
TGGTGGAATTTAAACCTGCCTCCACAGAACATTTGCTGAGGTTTGGCATACATGCTCTAGCAATAATACCAGGCCAGCACATCATCTGCTCACAGGTTGCTCAACCCTGAGCACTGATACATCATGAAGTGCGTCATGAAGCTAAAATCATTCTGAACTCTGGTGATACCACTCAGTCTCTCTCCATGTGGTATCCCTCACTGTGTGGGTCTAATTGCTGCCCCTATCAGCATCTCTCACTCTTGCAGCTACTGAGCCAACAGAATTGTCCACTCCAGAGGGATACAGCAGCACAGGCCAGGGTTGGAGGCTGGGATTTTCCAGATTTCTGTGGGTCACAGTATCATTCTCCCTATGTAACCCTCACTGCTTCTGTCTAATTTCCTATTCTATCTATCTTTCCGTCTCCTATACGTACTCAGGAAGTTACTGACTCAGTAGACTTCCCAGCTGCTGGGTGTTTCGTCCATCACCACATTGAAGATGTTTGGTCAGTCAGAGAGACAAAGTGCAGGGAGATCTGGAGCCTTCAATAAATCCTGCAGTGTGGTAAGATCACTCACACTGCACAGAGCAGAGAGCAATGAGAGGGCTCCAAACATCGGCTAACAAGACATGATATAGATACAGTGCTGGAGGGGGAGCACAGTACAGACAGACCCCAGGCTCAATCACCGCTCCTATTTTAACTTACTTTGTACTGAGTCAGCATCGGGAGTGTCACGGTTATCGATCCAGGTCTGTGCTGGCTTAGTGAGCATTAGTATAACAAAGGGGAAAGCAGGCCTCCCACGAGAGGGTGGGACTGCTGCCTGGGGTCATTCTGTTCTGCGCTCCCTCTCCAACACTGTATCTATGTCATATCTCCTTGACCAGTGTCTTCAACAGTTTGTAACCCCTACATCAGTTCCAGTCCTTGTAACCTCCTCCCTCCCATTTCGTCCCTCCACATATTTCAAATGTACTGCATTCGAGCCTACCATCACTGTCTCTGTAACTTGCTTCAGTGTCTATAACATGCCTTATCTCAGTAGTCTCCTCCTCCAATAACTGGAGACAGAGGCATGCAGCACGGAAACATAACCTTCAGTCCGACTAGTCCGTGCTGACCAGGTTTACCAA
>NW_025129210.1:0-1122 GCF_004010195.1 Chiloscyllium plagiosum | reverse complement strand
ATGCTGCCTGACTTGCTGCGCTTTTCCAGCAATGTATTTTCAGCTACAGTGTATACACTCTCACTGCCCATGGGGAGATTGAATGTCAACGGTGTCCCACATCCACCAACACCAGACCCACTCCCACAGGCAAGGTCAGGAAACCCATCACAGAAGAGGAAGTCTCAATACAACACAGTGTGTCCAATTCTGGCCAACCCCCTTTCGGGAGGATGGGAAGGTTTTATAAAACAACACAATATCCTTTTATTGTCATGTGTCCTCCATTGTTGGAGCACACTGCAAAGTTTTTACAGTGTCT
Source organism: Chiloscyllium plagiosum (assembly GCF_004010195.1). NCBI lineage: Eukaryota > Metazoa > Chordata > Chondrichthyes > Orectolobiformes > Hemiscylliidae > Chiloscyllium > Chiloscyllium plagiosum. The sequence goes on along the minus strand of NW_025129210.1, from coordinate 821 downwards.
GCTGCCTTGTAGCAACATCTGAGATACAAGTCCCCAGGTACAATTCTTGGATACAGCGGAGGGAGAAAAGTAGATGCATTACTCAGCGTTGAAAATAAGTTAAAAACAGGACATCATTAAAGGGTTGACATTACAGTAAGGTCAGAAATTTCAAGTAGACATTACAGTGTAGCAGCTCAGCACAGGGTCTCCACACGTGGTCTGACCACCCACACCAGAGCCCACTCCAACAGCCGTCCCTGCCCCCCGCTCCAAGCCTCAGACCGCTCTGTACCAGCACTCAGCTGCTCCCAGCATTCCAGAACTCGCTGCTCCCAGCGTTCCAGAACTCGCTGCTCCCGGTGTTCCAGAACTCGTTGCTCCCAGCGTTCCAGGACTCGTTGCTCCCAGCGTTCCAGGACTCGCTGCTCCCGGCGTTCCAGAACTCGCTGATCCCGGCGTTCCAGAACTCGCTGCTCCCGGCGTTCCAGGACTCGCTGCTCCCGGCGTTCCAGGACTCGCTGCTCCCAGCGTTCCAGGACTCGCTGCTCCCAGCGTTCCAGGACTCGCTGCTCCCAGCGTTCCAGGACTCACTGCTCCCAGCGTTCCAGAACTCGCTGCTCCCAGCGTTCCAGGACTCACTGCTCCCGGTGTTCCAGGACTCACTGCTCCCGGTGTTCCAGGACTCACTGCTCCCAGCGTTCCAGAACTCGCTGCTCCCAGCGTTCCAGGACTCACTGCTCCCGGTGTTCCAGGACTCACTGCTCCCGGTGTTCCAGGACTCACTGCTCCCAGCGTTCCAGAACTCGCTGCTCCCAGCGTTCCAGAACTCGCTGCTCCCA
>NW_025129209.1:0-1122 GCF_004010195.1 Chiloscyllium plagiosum | reverse complement strand
TAAAAGTGCACAAGACCGAATGGCACAGCAGGACAAAGGGCCGCATAGCGTACACCTGCACCTATTTTCTATATTTCTATAGTTGCTCTTAAGTTTTAAATTCCAGTCTTGGCCCTGTTTTTCCCTCTCTCAAATAGAATCTTGAATTCAATTATTATGATCACGACTAACTTAAACTAACTTCATACTCATAGTATTAATTAACCCTGAATTGTTAAACAGTTTCAGGTCAAGTACAGCCTGCTCTGTCATGGTTCCAGAACATGCTCTTTTAAGAAACAATCCCAGATATGGTTTATTAACTCATCTCGGCTATCATTACCTGCCTAATTTTTCTCTGAACATCTTTCTTAGTCCTATCTATATTGCTGATACCTACATATAAAATAACTGGATGCCCCCCTTCCCACTGTAGATATCTCTCCAGCAGATATCTCAAACATTGGCACCGTAAAGACAACAGAACCTTCTGGATTTTCACAATTTGCTGCAAAAAAAAATGCCAACCAACCTGACAATACTGTTCTCTACTGCCACATCACTACATCTCCTTCTGCGCCATTACTTGAATGACATTCTGCACCATGGTGCCACGATTAGTTGGCTCAATCACTAGACTAGGAAGAATGCACTTAGATCCTGAAGAAGGGTTACTGGACTCGAAACATTTGCTCTTTCTTTCCAGAGATGCTGCCAAACCTAAACTTCTCCAGCAATTTCAATTTTTATTTCAGAAGTTAGATTTTTGTAGTGTGTTCCCTAATCTTGATGAGACAAGGTGTTTCACAATCAATTAAGTACTTTTATGAAGCATGTTCATCATATTTATTGAAGGAATCACAGGCAGTTGGTGCACAGAACTATTCCAGAAACAGTAATGAAATATTTATCTGGAAGTCTCTTTTAGTAAAGTTAGTTAAGGGATTAAAAATTGCCCAATTAACAGCATACTAGAATAATATTGAAAGCATTTAAAGCAGGATTACCTTCTATAATCATAAGTTTGACCTCATTAAAGATCATGCTGGGTGATCATGGTACTCATTAACATTGGCCTCCACTTGGTTTTCACTGGGTTGAGGGTTGATATGAACCTTCTTACACATGGTACGCTGTCTGCAA
>NW_025129208.1:0-1122 GCF_004010195.1 Chiloscyllium plagiosum | reverse complement strand
GAATGACAGGATGTGTTACATTATTATGGGAAATTAACCCACAGAGCGTGGGAAGGTAGGGAGAGATATACCTGGGACATCACATCAGGGAAATCAAATCAGCAAAGGAGGGGGACAATCCCAGTGGAACGAAAGACCATGATTTCAAAACTATCCACCCGCAAACCGTGAACGGGATAAGGCAAACTTTAGGATTGTTGAATTATTGGAGGACTTTTGTGGAGAATTACCCAGAAATGGCAGAACCATCACGAGCCCTGACAGAAGCACGGACATTAGCCAGGGGTCAGGGAGTCAGCATAGACACAGACAGACAGCATGTCTTTGGAAAAGTTCATGACCAAGTGATGGCCTGGGCTCGGTGAGGGTACATCACCTTGTCTGGGGGCCACATAGAGCATGAAGAACAGATCAGAGAGTTTGTGGAAGCAGCTAACTTTCCCAGTGAAGCAGCAATAATGAAGATTATAGCTCACAGGAAAGAAGAAACCTCACACCAGCAGGGCAGTGAGTATGTGGGTAAGGCAGGTGAATAGACAATAGGCGCAGGAGTAGGCCCTTCTGCCCTTCGAGCCAGTACCACCATTCATTATGATCATGGCTGATCATTCTCAATCAGTATCCTGCTCCTGCCTTATCCCCATAACCCTTGATCCCACTATCCTTAATAGCTCTATCCAACTCTTTCTTGAAAGTATCCAGAGACCTGGCCTCCACAGCCTTCTGGGGCAGTGCATTCCATGCACCCACCACTCTCTGGGGGAAGGAGTTTCTCCTCAACTCTGTTCTAAGTGGCCTCACCCATCAGCGGAAACATGCTTCCTGTCTCCAAAGTGTCCAATCCTTCAATAATATTATAAGTGAAATACTGACTGAAACAGTGCAGACATTTGAGGAGATGGCAATGGGCATAGCTACAGAAGTGAGAGAGGAGGTTTAAAGATATTCCCAGAAACAGTCCCACAACAGGAGAAACAGGAATGGGAAAAGGATGGGGCAGTAATAAGACACGACAGAGTCTGGATGATCCAGCAACATTATACAAGACTACATTATACAAGACAAACATTATTAAAAACATATCATGGACTGGCCCATATTGGGGAGGATAAAATGCAATAT
>NW_025129207.1:0-1122 GCF_004010195.1 Chiloscyllium plagiosum | reverse complement strand
ACTGTGTAACTACAGAGGGAGACAGCACTGTGTTCTGTGGTATTACAGACAGATACAGCACTGTGTACAGTGTAACTACAGAGAGAGACAGCACTGTGTACAGTGTAACTACAGAGAGAGACAGCATTGTGTACAGTGCCATCACAGAGAGAGACAGCAGTTTGTAATGAGTAACTACAGAGGGAGACAGCACTGTGTACTGTGTAACTACAGAGAGAGACAGCACTGTGTACAGTGTAATTACACAGAGAGACAGCACTGTGTAAAGTGTAACTACAGAGAGAGACAGTATTGTGTACAGTGTAATTACACAGAGGGACAGCTTTGTGTACAGTGCCATCACAGAGAGAGACAGCAGTGTGTAATGAGTAACTACAGAGGGAGACAGTACTGTGTACTGTGTAACTACAGAGAGAGACAGCACTGTGTACAGTGTAATTACACAGAGGGACAGCTTTGTGCAATGTGTAACTACAGAGAGGGACAGCACTGTGTACAGTGTAACTACAAAGAGACAGCAGAGTGTACACTGTAGATACAGAGAGAGATAGCACTGTGTACAGTGTAACTACAGAGAGGGACAGTACTGTGTACAGTGTAATTACAGAGAGAGAGACAGCACTGTGTACTGTGTAACTACAGAGAGAGCGCACTGTGTATAGTGTAACTACAGAGAGAGAGACGGCACTGTGTACAGTGTAATTACACAGAGAGACAGCATTGTGCAATGTGTAACTACAGAGAGAGACAGCACTGTGTACAATGTAGCTACAGAGAGTGACAGCACTGTGTACAGTGAAACTACAGAGAGAGACAGCACTGTGCACAGTGTAACGACGAAGAGACAGCATGGTGTACAGTGTAGCTACAGAGAGAGACAGCACTGTGTACAGTGTTGCAAGAGAGAGAGACAGCACTGTTTATAGTGTAACTTCGGAGAGAGACAACACTGTGTACAGTGTAACTACAGAGAGAGACAGCACTGTGTACAGTGTAACTACAGAGAGAGACAGCACTGTGTAAAGTGTAACTACAGAGAGAGACAGCATTGTGTACAGTGCCATCACAGAGAGAGACAGCAGTGTGTAGTGAGTAACTACAGAGGGAGACAGTACGGTGTAC
>NW_025129206.1:0-1122 GCF_004010195.1 Chiloscyllium plagiosum | reverse complement strand
GTCACTGACAGAGATTCAATCCCTGCCATTGACAGAGATTCAATCCCTGCCATTGACTGAGATTCAATCCCTATCACAGACTGAGATTCAATTCCTGTCACTGACTGAGATTCAATCCCTGTCCCTGACTGAGATTCAATCCCTGTCAATGACTGATTGTCAATCCCTGTCACTGTCTGAGGGTCAATCCTTGTCACTGACAGAGATTCAATCCCAGTCACTGACTGAGATTCAATCCCTGTCACAGACTGAGTGATAATCCCAGTATCTGACTGAGATTCATTCATTGTAACTGACTGAGATTCAATCCCTGTCACGGAGTGAGATTCAATTCCTGTCACGGACTGATTGTCAATCCCTGTCACTGTCTGAGGGTCAATCCTTGTCACTGACAGAGATTCAATCCCTGCCACTGACTGAGATTCAATCCCTGTCACAGACTGAGGTTCAATCCCAGTCACTGACTGAGATTCAATCCCTGTCACTGAGAGAGGTTCTATCCCTATCACAGACTGAGATTCAATTCCTGTCACTGACTGAGATTCAATCCCTGTCCCTGACTGAGATCCAATCCCTGTCAATGACTGATTGTCAATCCCTGTCACTGTCTGAGGGTCAATCCTTGTCACTGACAGAGATTCAATCCCAGTCACTGACTGAGATTCAATCCCTGTCACTGACTGAGATATAATCCCAGTATCTGACTGAGATTCATTCATTGTAACTGACTGAGATTCAATCCCTATCACTGACTGAGATTCAATTCCTGTCACAAATTGAGATTCAAATCATGTCACTGACTGAGATTCAATCCCTGTCACTGACTGAGATTCAACGCCTGTCTCTGACTGAGATTCAACGCCTGTCACTGACTGAGGTTAAATTCATGTCACCGGCGGAGATCAATCACTGTCACTGAATGTGACTCAATCCCTGTAACTGACTGAGGTTCAATCCCTGTCACTGACTGAATCTCCATCCCGGTCACTGACTTAGATTCAATGCCTGTCACCGACTGAGATTCAATTAAATGACACTGACAGAGTTTGAATTCCTCTCACTGACTGAGATTCAATTCCTGTCACTGACTGACATTCAATTCTGACACTGAATGAGAATCAA
>NW_025129205.1:0-1122 GCF_004010195.1 Chiloscyllium plagiosum | reverse complement strand
TACTTAGAGTGGATAGTAGGATAATTTTTTTCCTAGGATGGAAATGGCCATCGAGAGGGTGCATAATGTTCTGGTGATTGGTGGAATGTTTGGAGTAGATTTCAAGGTAGGTGCTTCACACAGAGAGTGGTGGGTGCGCGGAATGTATTGCCAGTAGTAGTAATGGAGTCAGGTCCATTAGGGACATTTAAGCGACTCTTGGACAGGCACATGGGTAATAGTAAAATTTCGATATGTAGGTTATTTTGACCTCAGTGTACAATGGAATGTTGGCACAAATTCGAAGGATGAAGGGCCTGTACTGCGCTGTTCTGTTCAATGTTCTATGTTTCACGCTTTGTGTTCTATATAACGGCTGCTCCGGGAAGCGAGAAAGGAGGTTGCTAAGCTGCTGGTGAGGATATTTGCCTCCTAACCCTCCACGGGAGTCGTACCGGAGGACTGGAAGGAGGCAAATGTCCCTCTTTTCAATAAGGGTAATAGGGAAATATCTGGCAATTACATACCAGTCAGTCTTACGTCTGTGGTCAGCAAAGTTTTGGAAATAATTCTGAGGAAAAGAATTTATGACTATATGGCAAAGCATAATGTGATTAAAGACAGTCAGCATGACTTTGTGGGTGGCACATCATGCCTCACCTCACTTATTGAGTTTTTTTAGAAGATGTAAAGACAGGTCGATGACGGTCAAGCAGTGGATGCGGTGAATATGGACTCCAGCAAAGTATTTGATAGAGTACCCATGGAATGCTCATTCATAAAGTCAGGAAGTATGGGATTCAAGTAGATTTGGCTATCTGGATTCAGAATTGGCTGGCTGACAGTGGTTGTAGATGAAATGGATTCTGCCTAGAGAACAGTGTTGAGTGATGTCCCACAGGGCTCTGTTCATGGCCTCTGCTCTTTGTAGTTTTTATAAATGACTTGTATGAGGAGGCTGGGGGTGGGTTAGTGAATTTGCAGATGACACAAAGATTGGAGGAGTCGTCGATAGCATCGAGGGCTACTGTAGGCTGCAGCCCGACATAGACAGAATGCAATACTGGGCTGAGAAATGGGAGATGGAGTTCAAACTGGATAAATGTGAATTGATGCATTTTGATGGACAAACTCGAATGCTGA
>NW_025129204.1:0-1122 GCF_004010195.1 Chiloscyllium plagiosum | reverse complement strand
TTCCCTCAGAACTAAACTACTGACAGGGCGGCCCTCCATCAGCACAAAACAACTGACATTGCGGCCCATCCTCAGTACTAAACTCCTGACAGCATGGCCATGCCTCAGATCTAAAATACTGACAGTGCGGTCCGAACTAAAATCCTGACAGTGCGGCCCTCCCTAAGTACTAATCACTTAACTGTGTGGCCCTCCCTCTGAACTAAATTCGTGACAGTCAGGCCTTCCCTCAGTACTAATCTCCTGGCAGTGCGACTTTCCCTCAGAACTAAACTACTGACAGGGCGGCCATCACTCAGAACTAAAACCCTGACAGTGCGGTCCTCCATCAGCACAAAACAACTGACAGTGCGGCCCATCCTCAGTACTAAACTCCGGAGAGTGCGGTGTGCGGTCTTCCCTCAGTACTAAACTCCTGTCAGTGCGGCCCTCACTCACAACTAAACTCCTGGTACTGCGGCCCAACCTCAGAACTAAACTCCTGACAGTGCCGCCTCCCTCTGTACTAAACTCATGACAGAGTGGCCCTCTCTCACAATTAAACTCCTGACAGTGCGGTCTTCCCTCAGTACTAAACTCCTGACAGTGCGGCCCTCCCTCAGTACTAAACACCTAACTGTGCGGCCTTCCCTCAGTACTAAACTCCTGACAGTGCGACGCTTCCTCTGTACTTAACTCCTGACAGTGCGGCCCACGCTCAGTACTATACTCATGACAGTGCGGCCTTCCCTCAGTACAAAACACCTAACTGTGTGGCCCTCACTCAGTACTAAACTCCTGAGAGTGCGGCCATCCCTCAGTACTGAACACCTGACAGTGCGGCCCTCCCTTAGAACTAAACTCCTGACAGTGCGGCACTCCCTCAGTACTAAACTCCTGTCAGTATGGCCCTCCTTCAGTACTAAACTCCTGACAGTGCAGCCATCACTCAGAACTAAAATCCTGACAGTGCGGCCCTCCCTCAGTACTAATCACTCAACTGTGTGGCCCTCCCTCTGAACTAAATTCGTGACAGTGAGGCCTTCCCTCAGTACTAAACTCCTGAGAGTGCGGCTATCCTTCAGTACTAAACACCTGCCTGTGCGGTCTTCCCTCAGTACTAAACTCCTGACAGTGCGACCC
>NW_025129203.1:0-1122 GCF_004010195.1 Chiloscyllium plagiosum | reverse complement strand
ATTCCAGACCCTAACTCCTGGATTAATCCAGCCAATCCCACAATCTAAGGCACTGTGTTACAGAGCTAACCCTGGATTGACCCAGCCTAACCCACACACTCAGGCACTGTGTTCCAGACCCTAACTCCTGGATTCATCCGGCCTATCCCACGCTCTCAGGCACTTTGTTCCAGACCATAACACCTGGATTAATCCGGGCTATCCCACACTCTCAGGCACTGTGTTCCTGACCCGAACCCCTGGATTAAACCAGCCTATCCCACTCTGTCAAGCACTGTGTTCCAGACCCTAACTCCTGGATTGACCCGGCCTACCCTACACTCTCAGACACTGTGTTCCAGACCCTTACCACTGCATTAAACCAGACTCCCCAAACCTCGCAGACACTGTGTTCCAGACCCTAGCACCTGGATTAATCCGGCCAACCCCACTCTCTCAGGCACTCTGTTCCAGACCCTAAACTCTGCATTAAACCGGCCTCCTTCACACACTCAGGCACTGTGTTCCAGACCCTAACTCCTGGATTCATCCGGCCTATCCCACGCTCTCAGGCACTTTGTTCCAGACCATAACACCTGGATTAATCCGGGCTATCCCACACTCTCAGGCACTGTGTTCCAGACCCTAACTCCTGGATTGACCCGGCCTACCCTACACTCTCAGACACTGTGTTCCAGACCCTTACCACTGCATTAAACCAGACTCCCCAAAACTCGCAGACACTGTGTTCCAGACCTTAGCACCTGGATTAATCCGGCCAACCGCACTCTCTCAGGCACTCTGTTCCAGACCCTAAACTCTGCATTAAACCGGCCTCCTTCACACAATCAGGCACTTTGTTCCAGACCCTAACCCCTGGTTGGACCTGGCCTCCCCTATACTCTCAGGCACTTTGTTCCAGGCCCTAAACACTGGTTTGATCCAGCCTACCCCACACTCTCAGGCACTGTATTCCAGACCCTAACCCCTGGATTGACCCAGCCACCCCCACACCCTCAGGCACTGTGTTCCAGACCCTAACCGCTGGATGAATCTGGCCTATCCCACACTCTCAGACAGTGTATTCCAGACCCTAACCCCTGGATTAACCTGGCCTCCTCCTCACTCTCTGCCACTGTCTTC
>NW_025129202.1:0-1122 GCF_004010195.1 Chiloscyllium plagiosum | reverse complement strand
TTACAGTTATGAGGACTCTTTCCTTTCTGACCCCTCCAGACTGTGAGTGTCTAAAATCTCTGGATCCTTGGCCATTGATCCCTCCATCGGGACGAAACGTTTCTTTCACTCTACCCCATCTATAGCTTTCATTATTTTAAATATCTCAACCATATGTCACCTCTCAATCTCCCCTGATCCAATAAACAAGGCGAGTCTTTCCAATCTCTCTTTACGTCTCAACCACTTCAGCCCAGACAATAGTCGGGTAAATCACTTCTGCAATGTTTGCATTGCTATGATGTCCCTATTATAATTTGAAATGCAGAACTGCCTGCTACGCTCTCGTGAGAGCTGAATTGTTCCGGTTGTGAGAAACTGACATTTCCATATGTCTGGCACTGCAATCATTTCCTATTTGCTGCTGAGAAGGACCAAGAGTTGGAAACGCAAAAAAAGAGAGTCATCTTCGTGAATTCCTTGGAGGAAATCAGTAGTAATGAATAGTAGTGTGGTCAAATCTTGATAGCTCCGGACAGAAGTAGGAATTGCGTCTCCGAGAGAGATATTTTATATTCTAATTGTCAAGATATAACGTTCGTTTCCAATTAAGAAAAAAAAATCTGAGTTCCATTGAGAATGCTTCACAGTGAATAATTTGCCACACTTTTCAAAACCGGAAAGTTTCAAAAGTCGATGCTGTTCAGCTGCAGATTTCCATGAAATTTCTTTACATCTGAATTGTTTTTATTGGTTTTTAAATAAAATATCCTGATAACTTGCTTCGTAGCTTATAATGGGCTTGACTTTGAATACTGCATCGCACGTTTCAAAATCATGAGCATTTCAAGCACAGTCTTAATCATTTGTTCACGAAGCGTCTTTCTATCAAAAATCATTCAAATTCCAAATGATTTCCCCTCCACTCTCCCATGTCCGACCCTGCACCACCCTACCGTGCCTCCCACCCTCCCTCCCAGTCAGACCCGCCAACAGGCTCTCTTCACCCGATACATTCAATCACTGAGTGTTTGGTCACATGTCTTTTAAAACGTTCTGAAATTAGCGTTTTCCTTTGTTCCTGGAAAATCATCGCTGAATGAAAGAACCCCTGTTCCAATATTTTCTTCGTCGATAATTTTG
>NW_025129201.1:0-1122 GCF_004010195.1 Chiloscyllium plagiosum | reverse complement strand
ACCCAGGGGTACACAGAGCCCAGGGATGGTGAGGGACCCAGGAGTACACTGTGCCCAGGGATGGTGAGTGACCCAGGAGTACACAGTGCCCAGGGATGGTGAGTGACCCAGGTGTACACAGTGCCCAGAGATGGTGAGTGACCCAGGAGTACACAGTGCCCAGGGATGGTCAGTGACCCAGGAGTACACAGTGCCCAAGGATGGTGAGTGACCCAGGGGTACACTGTGCCCCGGGATAGTGAGTGACCCAGGGGTACACAGAGCCCAGGGATGGTGAGTGACCCAGGAGTACACTGTGCCCAGGGATGGTGAGTGACCCAGGAGTGCACAGTGCCCAGGGATGGTGAGTGACCCAGGGTACACAGTGCGCAGGGATGGTGAGTGACCCAAGGGTACACAGTACCCAGGGAAGTTGAGTGACCCAGGAGTACACAGTGCCCAGGGACAGTGAGTGACCCAGGGGTACTCAGAGCCCAGGGATGGTGAGTGACCCAGGAGTACACTGTGCCCAGGGATGGTGAGTGACCCAGGAGTGCACAGTGCCCAGGGATGGTGAGTGACCCAGGGTACACAGTGCGCAGGGATGGTGAGTGACCCAAGGGTACACAGTACCCAGGGAAGTTGAGTGACCCAGGAGTACACCGTGCCCGGGGATGGTGAGTGACCCAAGAGTACACTGTGCCCAGGGATGGTGAGTGACCAAGGAGTGCACAGTGCCCAGGGATGGTGAGTGATCCAGGGTACACAGTGCGCAGGGATGGTGAGTGACCCAAGGGTACACAGTGCCCAGGGATGGTGAGTGACCCAGATGACACAGTGTCCAGGGATGGTGAGTGACCCAGGAGTACACAGTGCCCAGGGACAGTGAGTGACCCAGGGGTACTCAGTGCCAGGGCATGGTGAGTGACCCAGGAGTACACTGTGCCCAGGGATGGTGAGTGACCCAGGAGTACACAGTGCCCAGGGATGGTGAGAGACCCAGACTACACAGTGCTCAAGGATGGTGAGTGACCCATGGGTACACTGTGCCCAGGGATAGTGAGTGACCCAGGGGTACACAGTGCCGGGGGATGGTGAGTGACCCAGGAATACACTGTGCCCAGGGATGGTGAGTGACCCAGG
>NW_025129200.1:0-1122 GCF_004010195.1 Chiloscyllium plagiosum | reverse complement strand
TCTCCACAGTAGGCTACTGCAGAAAACACAAAGGCATGGGATTGAGGGTGATTTAGCGGTTTGTATCAGAAATTAGCTAACTGAATGAAGACAGAGGGTGGTAGTTGATGGATCTATTTTGGGACTGCTGTTTGTCATTTTTATAAGAGACCTGGATGAGGGCATAGAAGAATAGGTTAGTAAATTCGCAGATGATACTCAGGTAGGTAGCGTTGTGGATAGTACGGAAGGAGTTGCAGGTTACAGAGGAACATAGATAAGCTGCAGAGCTGGGTTGAGAGTTGGCAAATGGATTTTAATGCAGAAAAGTGTGAGGTGATTCACTTTGGAAAGAGTAACAGGAATGCAGAGTACTGGGCTAATGGTAAGGTTCTTGGTAGTGTGGATGATCAGAGAGATCTTGCTGTCAATGTGCATAGATTCCTGAAAGTTGTCACCCAGGTTGATAGGGTTGTTAAGAAGGTGTACAGCGTGTTAGCTTTTATTGGTAGACGGATTAACTTTCAGAGCCATGAGGTCATGTTTCAGCTGTTTAAAACCCTGGTGCAGCTAACCTTCGAGTATTGCTTACAGTTCTGGTCGTCACATTATAGAAAGGATGTGGAAGCTTTGGAAAGGGTGCAGAGGAGATTTACCAGGATATTGTCTGGTATGGAGAAAGGTCTTATGAGGAAAGGCTGAGGGACTTGAAGCTGTTTACATTACAGAGAAGAAGATTGAGAGGTAACTTAATAGAGATATACAAGATGATTGGAGAATTAGATAGGGTGGACAGTAAGAGCCTTTTTCCTCAGATGGTGATGGTTAGCACAAGAGAACATAGCTTTAAATTGAGGAATATATCGGATAGATATATAGAGGGATAGATATATAGGACAGATGTCAGAGGTAGGTTCTTTATTCAGAGAGTAGTAGGAATAGTCTGTCTGCAGTAGTAGTAGACTTGCCAACTTTAAGGGCATTTAAATGGGCATTGGATAAACATATGGATATTAATGGAATGGTGTAGGTTAGATGGGCTTCAGGTTGGTTTCACAGTTAGGCACAACATCGAGGGCTGAAAGGCCTGTAGTGTACTGTAATGTTCTATGAGAAAGTGAGGACTGCAGATGCTGGAGATCA
>NW_025129199.1:0-1122 GCF_004010195.1 Chiloscyllium plagiosum | reverse complement strand
TGCTTTGAAAGGCTGGTCATGGCATTAATCAACACCAGCCTCCACACTACTCTTGACCCACTCCAATTTGACTATCAGACGAACATATCCATGTCAGATGCCATATCACTTGCTCTACCCTCCGCCCTCGAACATCTTGACACCAAGAACAGCTACATATGAATCCTACTCAGTGACTACAGTTCAACCTTCAACACTATTATACCCTCGAGACTGATTACTAAACTTAGTGATCTCAGACTAAGCCTCACTCTCTGCAACTGGATCCTCAGTTTCCTGACCCACAGGCCGCAATCAGTGAAAATTGGGGACAATATTTCATCCTCACTAACACTCAACACTGGAGCCCCCCAGGGATGCACACTCAGCCCCCTACTGTACTCACTGTAAACCCATGACTGCATTGCCAAATACCAGACTAATGCCATTTACAAGATCACTGATGACACCACCATAGTCAGTCGAATCTCAGATGGCGATGAAACAGACTACAGACGGGAGGTGGAAGACCTGGAAAAATGGTGCACTGTGAACAACCTAGCTCTCAATGCTGGCAAAGCCAAGGAACACATTATTGACTTTCGGCGGGATGTTACTCATGCACCCGCCACCCCACCCAAGCTCCTGGGAGTGGTCATCCACAACAAGCTTTCTTGGACTTTTCATGTGGACGCACTGGTTACAAAGGCCCAACAATGTGTCTTCTTCCTCTGGCAGCTGATTTAAGTTTGGCATGATGGCGAATACCCTTGCCAACTTTTATAGGTACGCCATCGAGAGCATTCTGTCTGGATGTATCACTACCTGGTATGGCAACTGTACCATTCAAGATCGGACACAGTTACAGAGAGTAGTGAACTCAGCCCAGACAATCACAAAGGCCAACCTCCCATCTATAGAATCCATCTACCAGGCCACTGTCAAGGAAAGGCCGCCAGCATTCTCAAAGATCCATCCCACCCTGGCAATGTTTTTCTACAACCTCTACCATCAAAGAGGAGTTACAGAAGCTTGAACACACACACACACCAGACGGTTTCAAAACAGTTTCTACCCTACTGTTAGAATACTCAATGGACTCAAAATCTATTAACATTCGCCTGTACCTGTGTTTTTGTTTTT
>NW_025129198.1:0-1122 GCF_004010195.1 Chiloscyllium plagiosum | reverse complement strand
CCGCAAGGATCTGTTTTGGGACAATTACTGTTTGTCATTTGTATAAATGATCTGGAGGAGGGGCTAGAAGGTTGGGTGAGCAAGTTTGCAGATGATACGAAAGTCGGTGGAGTTGTAGACAGTGAGGAAGGATGTGGCAGATTTCAGCGGGATATAGATTTAGATTAGATTACTTTAGATTTATATTACTTTACAGTGTGGAAACAGGCCCTTCGGCCCAACAAGTCCACACCGACCCGCTGAAGCGCAAACCACCCATACCCCTACATTTACCCCTTACCTAATACTACAGACAACTTAGCATGGCCAATTCACCTGAACTGCACATCTTTGGACAGTGGGAGGAAATCGGAGCACCCGGAGGAAACCCATGCAGACACGGGGAGAATGTGCAAACTCCACACAGTCGATCGCCTGAGGCAGGAATTGAACCCGGGTCTCTGGCGCTGTGAGGCAGCAGTGCTAACCACTGTGCCACCGTGCCGCCCACGATAAACTGCCGAGCTGGGCAGAAAGGTGGCAAATGCAGTTCAATGTCGGTAAGTGTGAAGTGATTCACTTTGGTAAGAGTAACAAAAAGATGGGGTACTGGGCTAATGGTCGGTTACTTCGTGGATGAGCAGAGGGATCTTGGTGTCCATGTACACAGATCTCTGAAAGTTGCCACCCAGGTAAATAGTGCTGTGAAGAAGGCATATGGCGTAAGGAGGTTTATCAGGATGTTGCCTGGTATGGTAGGAAGATTGTATGAGGAAAGGCTGGGCACTTGGGGTTGTTTTCATTGGAGAAAAGAAGGTTTAGGGGTGACTTGATAGAAGTGTACAAGATGATTAGGGGTTTAGACAGGGTTGACCATGAGAACATCTTTCCACGTATGGAGTCAGCTATTACAAGGGGGCATAGCTTTAAATTAAGGGGTGGTAGGTATAGGACAGATGTTAGGGGTAGATTCTTTACTCAGCGAGTCGTGAGTTCATGGAATGCCCTGCCAGTAGCAGTGGTGGACTCTTCCTCTTTATGGGCATTTAAACGGGCATTGGATAGGCATTTGGAGGATCGTGGGCTAGTGTAGGTTAGGTGGGCTTGGAACGGCGCAACATCGAGGGCCAACGGGCCTGTACT
>NW_025129197.1:0-1122 GCF_004010195.1 Chiloscyllium plagiosum | reverse complement strand
TGCATTGATTTATAACAGAATGTGGGGCACAGTAATTTATAACAAAATGTGGGGCACGGTGATTTATAACAGAATGTGGTGTGCATTGATTTATAACAGAATGTGGGGTGTAGTGATTTATAACAGAATGTGGGGTGCATTGATTTATAACAGAATGTGGGGTGCATTGATTTATAACAGAATGTGGGGAACGGTGATTTATAACAGAATGTGGCGTGTGGTGATTTATAACAGAACGTGGGGAACGGTGATTTATAACAGAATGTGGCGTGTGGTGATTTATAACAGAATGTGGGGCTCGGTGATTTATACCAGAATGTGGGGTGCATTATTTATAACAGAATGTGGGACACAGTGATTTATAACAGAATGTGGGGCACAGTGATTTATAACAGAATGTGGGATGCATTGATTTATAACAGAATTTGGGGCACGGTGATTTATAACAGAATGTGGGGTGCATTGATTATAACAGAATGTGGGGTGCATTGATTTATAACAGAATGTGGGGGACGTTGATTTATAACAGAATGTGGGGAGCGGTGATATATAACAGAATGTGGGGTGCATTGATTTATAACAGAATGTGGGGCATGGTGATTTATAACAAAATGTGGGGTGCATTGATTTATAACAGAATGTGGGGCAGGGTGATTTATAACAGAATGTGGGGCAGGGTGATTTATAACAGAATGTGGCGTGCGGTGATTTATAACAGAATGTGGGGCGCAGTGATTTATAACAGAATGTGGGGTGCGGTGATTTATAACAGAATGTGGGGCACGGTGATTTATAACAGAATGTGGGGAACGGACATTTATAACAGAATGTGGCATGTGGTGATTTATAACAGAATGTGGGGCACGGTGATTTATAACAGAATGTGGGGAACGGTCATTTATAACAGAATGTGGGGCACAGTGATTTATAACAGAATGTGGGGTGCATTGATTTATAACAGAATGTGGGGCACGGTGATTTATAACAGAATGTGGGGCACGGTGATTCATAACAGAATGTGGGGCACAGTGATTTATAACAGAATGTGGGGTGCATTGATTTATAACAGAATGTGGGGCACAATGATATATAACAGAATGTGGGGCACGGTGATTTATAACA
>NW_025129196.1:0-1122 GCF_004010195.1 Chiloscyllium plagiosum | reverse complement strand
GGGACTGAATCTCAGTCTGTGACAGGGATTGATTCTCAGTCAGTGACAGGGACTGAAACTTAGTCAATGACAGTGATTGTGCCTCAGTAAGTGACAGGGATTGAACCTCAATTAGTGTCAGGGATTGAACCTCAGTCAGTGACAGTGATTGAATCTCATTCTGTGACAGGGATGGAACCTCAGTTAGTGACAGGGATTGAATCTCAGACAGTGACAGGGATTGAATCTCAGTCAGTGACAGGGATTGAACCTCAAATAGTGACAGGGATTGACCCTCAGTCAGTGACAGGGATTGTTCCTCCGTCAGTAACAGAGATTGAGCCTCAGTCAGTGACAGGGATTGAATCTCAGCCAGTGACATGGATTGAACCCCAGTCAGTGACAGTGGTTGAATCTCAGTCTGTGACAGGGATTGAACCTCAGTCAGTGACAGGGACTGAATCTCAGCCATTGACAGGTATTGAACCTCAGTCAGTGACAGGGATTGAATCTCAGTCAGTGAGTGGGAATGACCTTCAGTCAGTGACAGGGATTAAGCATCAGGCAGTGACAGTGATTGAACATGAGTCAGTGACAGCGATTGAACCTCAGTCAGTGACAGGGATTGAACCACAGTCTGTGACTGGGATTCAAGCTCAGTCTGTGACAGGAATTGAATCGCAGTCAGTGTCAGGGATTGAGCCTCAATCAGTGACAGGGATCGATCGTCAGTCAGTGACTTGAATCGAGCCTCTATCAGTGACAGGGATTGAATCTCAGTCAGTGACAGGGATTCAATATCAGTCTGTGACAGTCATTGAATCTCAGTCTGTGACAGTGATTGAATCTCAGTCAGTGACAGGGATTCAATCTCAGCCTGTGACAGTGATTGAATCGCAGTCATTGACAGGGATTATATCTCAGTAAGTGACAGGAATTGAGCCTCAATCAGTAACAGGGATTGAGCCTCAGTCTGTAACAGGGATTGAATTTCTGACAGTGCAGGTACTGCAACTCAGTGTCAGGGATTGAGCCTCAATCAGTGACAGGGATCGATCCTCAGTCAGTGACTGGAATTGAGCCTCCATCAGTGACAGGGATTGAATCAGAGTTAGTGAAAGGGATTGAATCTCAGTCAGTGAC
>NW_025129195.1:0-1122 GCF_004010195.1 Chiloscyllium plagiosum | reverse complement strand
AGTTCTCATTTTAATAGCTCCTCGTTTTCTTCTCAATCTGATACAAATCTCAAAACTCCGGGCACAATAAAAGCGATATGAATTATAAAATTAGTATCTGGACAAGAGAACCAATGAACAGCTACATAGACCTCTTGAACAGCAAAGCTATTTGAATGAAAAAATCTCTGTACGACTATTTTCAATTCAATAATCCTACAAAAAGATTATAATTGTCAGTTGATCTCTCTTAATGACTATCTAATCAATGTCATTATAAACCGCTGAAAAAATATTGAAACATTTTATTTGTTAAAATGCAAAGATTCATTCTAAAATTCGTTATTACAACAATAAGTGAACCATATTTTATCTGTCCACTAAGGTCAAGTGACCTGTCGCCCATAATTGAACATTCTAAATATTCCTACAGCTGGGAACATCAGAGCTAAAAAGGTCAAACTAAAGGAAACAATAGATAAAATAACAAGCTCCAGAAAACAGTGGGAAGCCAGGTCAAAGAGGTCACAAAGGTTCGGGAGATCCAGTTACAACAAGCCCGAGAGCTGTGTTTTGGAGAGGTTGAAGCAGACTTCCTGGCACCTTGACTTGCAGCCAGTGCCTGAGCGTTATACACCTTGCTTGAGGATGACGACAAGTGAAGGGTGTTTGCACGAAACCCATTGAATGCTTAGCTACCAGAATTTTGGAAAAATGTTTTGAAACATTTCCCAGATCATGGAAATCAGCTCAGCATTATTGAAATCAAAGTACTCGTAATGGTCTTCAAGACCACCTAATTACTGTTCGGTGAAAAACACTTTGTACGTGCCTTATTGTTCTCAGGATGAATAATAACAGCAGACATCACACTCTCACCAGATCCAAAGATATGTAGGAGAAGCCTTATTATAATTTACACATTACATCTTTCCCAGACCAATGAAGACACCTTATTACTTCTGACTGAGGATACTATGCGTAACATGTATCGAGATGAAGCAAGTCCTGAATATAGATTTTTTTTCTGCTGGTTTTCTAATCCAAAAATTATGATAAAAATGTAATTGTGGCTCATTACATTGTCAACAGATCCCCATTAAACGTATGTATCTGTTTATTCAGAGACAATATTGAAACAAA
>NW_025129194.1:0-1122 GCF_004010195.1 Chiloscyllium plagiosum | reverse complement strand
GTGTGCAGTTTGTTTCACGAACAAAATGAGTAAAGTTTGTTTCATTGACTGAATGAATTATCTCTACTCATTGGAATAGCACTTTCAGTGTGTTTTATTGAATGAATGATTGCCGGCTGATTCATTGAATGAATGAATGCTGTTGGATACTTTAAATAAATAAATTACTTTTGCTTCATTGAATCTATGTTTGTTTGATTCAATCAACGATTGAAGTTTGATTTATTGAGTATATGATTGCAGTTAGTTTGATTGAATGAAAGTGTTAAGTTCAAGGTTTTGTATAAATGAGAGAAGCTCTTCCCGTTACATTAAAACGTGCAATTAGCTTTATTGAATGAATGAGGTAAGCTTGACACTATGAATGAATGAGAGAAGCTCTCTTCGCTAAATTATAACGTGCAGTTTGTTTCGTTGAATGTTTGAGATAATCTTTACACTATGAATGAATGAGAGAAGCTCTCCTCTTTGAATTGACAAGTGCAGTCACTTTCATTGAATGAATGCATGCAGTTTGTTTCTTTGAATGACTCCGTTTAGCAGGTGGCAATGAACGAATGGCAAAATCTCCAATCATTGAATTAACACATGCAGTGTGTTTCATTGATTGTAAGAGTGTAGTTTGATTCACTAAATAAAGGAGTTAATTTGTTTCGTTGAATCAATCAATACAGTTTGATGAATTGAATCAATTATTTGAATTTAATTCAACGATTGAATGAATGCAGTTTGTAAACTGTTAAGTGAGAGACATTTTGTATACGACAGAATGTTTGCTCGTCTAATTATAAATGCAGATTGTTTCATTGAATGAATAATTATGTTTGAAACTTTAAATGATTGAGAGAAGCTCAACACATTAAATTAACATGTGCATTCTTTTCCATTGAATGAATGCATTTAACTGGTGGTATTGAATAAATGGTAAGAGATCTACTCATTGAATTAACACATGCCGTGAGTTTTTTTGAAAGAATGTGTGCAGTTTGTTTCACGAACTAAATGAGAAAAGTTTGTTTCATTGACTGAATGAATTATCTCTACCCGTTGGAATAGCACGTTCAGTGTGTTTCATTGAATGAATGGTTACCGGCTGATTCATTGAATGAATGAATGCTGTTG
>NW_025129193.1:0-1122 GCF_004010195.1 Chiloscyllium plagiosum | reverse complement strand
CTCCCTCACTCCCTCACTCCCCCCTCGCCTCGACACAGCCCAGGCCCGGAGCCTCAAGTGGGTAGGTAGGCCGAGGGACCCTCTCCCTCACTCCCTCACTCCCCCCTCGTCTCGACACAGCCCAGGCCCGGAGCCTCAAGTGGGTAGGTAGGCCGAGGGACCCTCTCCCTCACTCCCTCACTTCCCCCTCGCCTTGACAGAGCCTAGGCCCGGAGCCTCAACTGGGTAGGTAGGCCGAGGGACCCTCTCCCTCACTCCCCCCTCGCCTCGACACAGCCCAGGCCCGGAGCCTCAAGTGGGTAGGTAGGCCGAGGGACCCTCTCCCTCACTCCCCCCTCGCCTCGACACAGCCCAGGCCCGGAGCCTGAAGTGGGTAGGTAGGCCTAGGGACCCTCTCCATTACTCCCTCACTCCCCCCTCACCTCGACACAGCCCAGGCCCGGAGCCTCAGGTGGGTAGGTAGGCCGAGGGACACTCTCCCTCACTCCCCCCTCGCCTCGACACAGCCCAGGCCCGGAGCCTCAAGTGGGTAGGTAGGCCGAGGGACCCTCTCCCTCACTCCCCCTCGCCTCGACACAGCCCAGGCCCGGAGCCTCAAGTGGGTAGGTAGGCCGAAGGACCCTCTCCCTCTCGCCTCGACACAGCCCAGGCCTGGAACCTCAAGTGGGTAGGTAGGCCGAGGGACGCTCTCCCTCACTCCCCCTCGCCTCGACACAGCCCAGGCCCGGAGCCTCAAGTGGGTAGGTAGGCCGAGGGACCCTCTCCCTCACACCCCTCGTCTCGACACAGCCCAGGCCCGGAGCCTCAAGTGGGTAGGTAGGCCGAGGGACCCTCTCCCTCACTCCCCCCTCGCCTCGACACAGCCCAGGCCCGGAGCCTCAAGCGGGCAGGTAGGCCGAGGGACCCTCTCCCTCACTCCCTCACTCCCCTCTCGCCTCGACACAGCCCAGGCCCGGAGCCTCAAGTGGGTAGGTAGGCCGAGGGACCCTCTCCCTCACTCCCCCCCTCGCCTTGACACAGCCCAGGCTCGGAGCCTCAAGTGGGTAGGTAGGCGAGGGACCCTCTCCCTCACTCCCTCGCTCCCCCCTCGCCTCGACACAGCCCAGGTCCGGAGCCTCAAGT
>NW_025129192.1:0-1122 GCF_004010195.1 Chiloscyllium plagiosum | reverse complement strand
ATTCCGCCTTCCTCCCACAGTCCAAAGATGTGTCGGTTAGGTGAATTGGCCATGCGAAATTGCCCGTAATGAAAGGTGCACTAGTGAAAGGGAAATGGGTTACTCGTCGGAGGGTCGCTATGGACTTGTTGGGCCAAAGGGCGTGTTTCCCCACTGTAGGGAACTAAAAAAAAATTCAATTATGATCCATATGGTGAGCAATAGCATTTTACTGCCAATCAGCTCAGGAATGTTCACATATAATATATTCTCTGAATTCAATCCTGAAAAGAGTTTCAATAAACATTTAACACATAAACAATATGCATTTCAGAAAACACGTACATCAGTCCTTTTTCTGTACTATGCAAGATAAAAAAAATGATTTCTCCTTCAGTAAATGAAACAGATGTCATTTCCTATTGTCCTTCAGTCTCTTGATTACCTTTATTATACAACAAAATGTTGTAATTCATCTCATTATTGCTGCATCTTTTGATCAAATTAAATTTCTCCTTCCACTTCGATTGATGTACTGAGAGCTCATTTTATTTTCCTCTCGCCTACTCATATTCCGTGTGAAATTAAAATGCTTTGAAAATATTGGTGCGTTCACTTGAAAATCGAAGTTGCAAATGTATCACTGATCACATGTTGTTTTTAAATGTGATTCACAAAGGAATTAGAGTAAATTCTTACAACAGTGGCTTTAATTATGATCTTTAACACCCAATTGTTAATCCATTCCTATATCACATAAAAAAAATCTCAATGTTATTGAAATCCATGCTCACACAAAATGGCACATCGAGCCACACAAAAGTCTTGATGATCATATAATTAATGCTGAGTAGAATCACCTGAGTAAGTTCCTTCTTGTTCCTGAGAGCAAGCACCACAGTAAACATTTACTGATCATTCTATCCAATGAATTCAATCGTTAACTTATATTTTTGTTCAGTAATTACACAGGACATACACAGTTAAAACCAATAGTCATTTTTTTTATTACAGATGGCTGAGGACGCTAGCACCAACATATATCGAGATGTTGATGATCCTGATTCGTTACAAGTTTTAGAACAGGTTCCCAGTCCAAAGTTGGCAAATCATTTCATTTTCGCTTAGTACAAATACTTTGTA
>NW_025129191.1:0-1122 GCF_004010195.1 Chiloscyllium plagiosum | reverse complement strand
CAGAATATATTTTACTGGCTTATCCCATCTACTACTTGAACCTGGAGCTATGAAATGCAGTCTAAATATCACCAATAACCTGCTGATGACACTCCTAACCTCAAAATTGAAGATGCAATTCTGAGTCAATATTCCACGTAATGTATCCGGACTGACACAAACCTCCCATCCATCCATCATTCCTCTGCATACTGAAGCATAATGTTATTGCATTTGGCAAAGCCTTTCTGTTCGAATTCACAAGCACGTCATCACATCTGTCAGTGAAATGCCCCTCAGTCTCGGCTTGGACAAATCCAGACTGCGCTGCACAACATTACTGACTGCAGCAGAATATACCTGACAGCAGATAGGGCGCGTAGAAACGTCACAAGTACAGCAATAGTACCTCTGTAACCTCAAGAGCAGCAGCAGTTTTTGACGCGCAAGATAAACAAAAGAACATATCAAACTAATCAGCCGTTTCTCCAAAATTAGTTAATCAGTCTGGTGGAACATGAAAAGTAGGCTTTAGTCAATGTTATTCAGAGAATCTTGAATTGCGAAGTAGTTATGGTTCCAAAAACCTTTAAATGCTGTAGACCAACAGATTCAAATGAGTTTCAGACAGAAAGGACGATGATTATCCCCTCCCTCATCAAAACAAAAAGGAATGAACATAGCGGTTAGCAGAAATTGGAATGTGGTTTGAAAGAACACACTGAGACACAATTTGTTTGCTAAAACAAAAACATGAGATGTAACCACGTAACATTTTTGGGACTGAACAAAACTCAAGTTCTTGAGAAAAGTAAAAGGTTTCCTGAACTAGTGGGGAAGAATGCATTCATTGACAGTTAAAATGGTGCAAGTGCACCTGGCAAATGCTACTTAAATATAGCATTCTTTGTGGAAACCTCAAAAAGAAAGATAAGGAAGTCTGGGAAAACATTATGAAGGACAGGGGTGCCCACAAGCTTGCATCTCAATGATCAGAGAGTTTGAAATGCGTAAGATGACATACCAGAGAGGCAACTGCAGAGGGCTAATTTGTCACTGCTGACCAACACTAATCAAAGTGGCTGCCAAACGAATATTCATTGACTTAAACTTTTTTATGTCCATTCGTTGCGAACTGTTAGC
>NW_025129190.1:0-1122 GCF_004010195.1 Chiloscyllium plagiosum | reverse complement strand
GTTAGACTGTTTGTCTGGGATTGGACTGTTAGAACGTTCGTCTGGGGTTGGACTTTCAGACTGTTCGTCTGGGGTTGGACCGTTAGACTGTTCGTCTGGGGATGGACCGTTAGTCTGTTCGTCTGAGGTTGGACTGTTAGTCTGTTCGTCTGGGTTTGGACTGTTAGAACGTTCGTCTGGGGTTGGACTTTCAGACTGTTCGTCTGGGGTTGGACCGTTAGTCTGTTCGTCTGGGGTTGGACTGTTAGTCTGTTCGTCTGGGGTTGGACTGTTAGACTGTTTGTCTGGGATTGGACTGTTAGACTGTTCGTCTGGGGTTGGACCGTTAGTCTGTTCGTCTGGGGTTGGACTATTCGTCTGTTCATCTGGGGTTGGACTGTTCGTCTGTTCGTCTGGGGTTGGACTGTTAGTCTGTTCATCTGGGGTTGGACTGTTCGTCTGCTCGTCTGGGGTTGGACCGTTAGACTGTTCGTCTGGGGTTGGACCGTTAGTCTGTTCGTCTGAGGTTGGACCGTTAGAGTGTCCATCTGGGGATGGTCTGTTAGTCTGTTCGTCTGGGGATGGTCTGTTAGTCTGTCCGTCTGGGGATGGACTGTTAGACTGTTCGTCTGGGGTTGGACTGTTTGTCTGTTCGTCTGGGGTTGTACCGTTAGACTGTTCGTCTGGGGTTGGACTGTTAGACTGTTCGTCTGGGGTTGGACTGTTAGACTGTTCATCTGAGGTTGGACCATTAGTCTGTTCGTCTGGGGTTTGACCGTTAGACTGTTCATCTGAGGTTGGACCGTTAGTCTGTTCGTCTGAGGTTGGACCGTTAGACTGTTCATCTGAGGTTGGACCGTTAGACTGTTCGTCTGGGGTTGGACTGGTAGACTGTTCGTCTGGGGTTGGACTGTTAGACTGTTCATCTGAGGTTGGACCGTTAGTCTGTTCATCTGGGGTTGGACCATTAGACTGTTCGTCTGGGGTTGGACTGTTAGACTGTTCGTCTGAGGTTGGACCGTTAGTCTGTTCGTCTGGGGTTGGATTGTTAGACTGTTTGGGGTTGGACCGTTAGACTGTTAGTCTGGGGTTGGACTGTTAGACTGTTAGTCTGGGGTTGGACCGTTAGACTGTTCGTCTGGG
>NW_025129189.1:0-1122 GCF_004010195.1 Chiloscyllium plagiosum | reverse complement strand
GACACCCAGTTTCGGATCCCCCAGGGTCACTCATCTCCTGACCTCATTCCAGCCTTGGGTCAGACATGGACAGAAGAGCTGAATTCCAGAGGGGAGGTGAGAGGGGCAGCCCTAAACATCAAGACTGGATTTGATCGAGTGTGGCATCAAGGATCCCTGGCAAAACTGCAGTCTGAGAATTGGGGGCAAACACTCCGCTGGTGAGAGTCATACCTGACACAAAGGAAGATGGTTGTGGTTGATGGAGGGTCGGTCATCTCAGTTCCAGGACATCTCTGCAGGAGTCCCTCAGGCTCGAATCATTTTCAGCTGCTTCATCAATGACCTTCCCTCCATCATAAGGTCAGCAGTGAGATGTTTGCGTATGGATTATGCAATGTTCACCAATCTGAACTCCTCAGGTACTAAAACAGTCCATGTTCAAATGCAACGAGAAATATCTAGGATTTGGCTGACAAGTGGCAAGTAGCATTTGCAACACACAAATGCCAGACAATGATCATCTCCAACAAGAGACAATCTAATCAGCACCCCTTTACATTCAATGACATTGCCATCACTGAATCCCAGCTGGCAATATCCAGGTGTCTGCCACTGATGAAGGAGTGAACCGTATTCACCATATAAACCCAGTGGCCACAAAGCAGTCAGAGGCTCCAAATCCTGCAGCGAATATCTCGCCGACTGTCTCCCCAAAGCCTGTCCATCATCTACAAGGCACAAGTCAGGGGTGTGATGGGATACTCCCCACTTAGCTGGATGGTTGCAGCACCAACAACACTCATGAAGTTTGACACTGTCCAGGACAAAGCAGCCGCTTGATTGGCATTGCATCCACAAACATCCACACCTTTAACCACCGACACTCAGTAGTAGCAGCAGTGTGTCCTGCCTACAAGATGCACTGCAGAAATTCACAAAGGCTCCTTTGATAGCCCTTTCCAAACCCATGACCACTTTGGTGGAGCAGGAACAATGTAACAGGTACATAGGAACACCACCCCCTGCCCATTCCCCTCCATGTCATTCACCATCCTGATTTGGAAATCTATCACCATTCCTTCACAGTCACTAGGTCAAGGTCAGAAGTCACAAGCTTTCTGAGCGCTGCTCATTTATCAG
>NW_025129188.1:0-1122 GCF_004010195.1 Chiloscyllium plagiosum | reverse complement strand
CCCTGGCCCCATCACAATTACTGGGTCACTGTCTCCCTGACCCCCTCACACTTACTGAGTCACTATCATCCTGATCCCCTCACACTTACTGCGTCACTATCACCCTGATCCCATCACACTTACTGCATCACTATCACCCTGATCCCCTCTCACTTACTGCATCACTATCATCCTGACCCCATCACACTTATTGCATCACCATCATCCTGATCCACTCACACTTACTGTGTCACTATTACCTTGACCCCATCACACTTACTGTGTCATTGTCAGCCTGACCCGCTCACACTTACTGCATCAATATCACCCTGAACCCTCACATTTAGTGTGCCGCTAATGGTGATAATGACACAGTAAGCGTGATGAGGTCAGGGTGATATTGACACAGTAAGTGTGAGGGGGTCAGGGTGATAGTGATGCCTTAAGTGTGATGGGGTCAGGGTGATATTGACGCAGTAAGTGTGATGGGGTCAGGGTGACAGTGACGCAGTAAATGTGTGAGGGGGTCATGGTGACAATGACGCAGTTAATGTGAGGGGGTCAGGGTGATAGTGACACAGTAAGTGTGAGGGGATCAGGATGATAGTGATGCAGTAAGTGTGAGCGGGTCAGGGCAACAGTGACGCAGTAAGTGTGATGGTGTCAGGGTGATAGTGGTGCAGTGAGTGTGAGGGGTCAAGGTGATAGTGATGCAGTAAGTGACAGGGGATCAGGGTGATAGTGACGCAGTAAGTGTGATGGGGTCAGGCTAATAGTGACGCACTATGTGTGAGGGTTCAGGGTGATAGCAATGCAGTAAGTGAGAGGGGATCAGGGTGATAGTGACGCAGTAAGTGTGAGGGTAGGGGTGATAGGAATGCAGTAAGTGTGAGCGGGTCAGGGTGATAGTGATGCAGTAAGTGTGATGGGGTCAGGGTGATAGTGACGCACTAAGTGTAGGGGTAGGGGTGATAGCAATGCAGTAAGTGTGACTCCATCACAATTACTGTGTCACTGTCTCCTTGACCCCCTCACACTTACTGAGTCGCAATCACACGGACCCCCTCACACTTAGTGCGTCATTATCACCATGACCCCCTCGCACTTAATGTGTCACTATCACACTGATCCACTCACACTTAA
>NW_025129187.1:0-1122 GCF_004010195.1 Chiloscyllium plagiosum | reverse complement strand
AGCAAGCTTACAATCTGATCCACAACCTGAGCTACAAATCTTCTCCAATTACAGGAAGCTACTTTGAGGTCTGGTTTTTGAGGAGAGGATGGGGCCCACCCATGGGGATATGGAGAAATCCCTATGACCCCCATCCCAATCCTCAGGGAATTCTTACAATCCATCCTCAGTCAGCCCTACCCCGGAGGGTCAGCACAGCTTCTGGAGCTCGAGACCTGGAAGGTACGGGAATCGAAATCCAGTGATAAAGTGGGCACAGGCAGGATGTTCCGCCAGGTGGGGCAATGGAGATTGAGTGGGGGGGGGGCGTGGTCCGAGTTCGAAGATAAGGGCCCCCTGTGGTCTCTGGCTGATTGGGGGATGGGCATCCCATTGGCAAGAAGGTGCTGAGGAAAACCAAACAGTGAGGCTGTCCTCCGATGTCTCCATGTGTGCCCCTCCCCCGACAATCAAACTCAACCTGCCCCACTGGGAGGGGGGTGATGGTGAACATGCCACTGTGGCTGTGTCACCCACAGCACAAGAACACTGACCCCCCCACCCCCCAGCATAGAGTCTAGGCCTGAGGCCTGAACCCCACCTCACATTGCCTGACCTCAGGGTGGAGGGGGGCTCTGTCGTGGAGCAGGGGGACCCTGAACCAGAGACTAAGTCCCAGCCCCACAGACACCGTGCTGTCATCAGGCCTTGGAGAGGAGGAAGGTGTTTTCCTCACCCCTCCCTCCCAGATGGCTTTCCTGGGCCCCATGCTTCCCCACCCCCACCAGGGGCTGGCTGCTGTGAACACAAGGATAACGGGGGTAGTCACAGGCAGCACGTCAGTGGGGGGGCTGGGGAATAGTTTCCCTTCTCTCATTTACTCTTTGCTTTGCTCCTGTTGTTCACTTAAGGGTTAAGTCACAGCAGGAGACCCCAGACCCGTGTCATGTTCCTCCTGTGTGATGTGGGCATTCAGGGAGCGTTCCGATATCCTATAATCCTTCAGGTGCAGGAAGTGTCCAGCTACAGCTCCTGTCTGACCACTTGGCCGCTCCGGAGCTGTGGCTGGATTCACTTTGGAGCATCCGCGAGGCTGAGGGAATTGTGGTTACCACGGTCAGTAAGTTGGTCACACCCATCCCC
>NW_025129186.1:0-1122 GCF_004010195.1 Chiloscyllium plagiosum | reverse complement strand
CTATGTTCTATAGAAGTGTTTGAGGTGGGTACACTAACAACGTTTAAAAGGCATTTCAACAAATACATGGAGAATAAAGGTTTAGAAGGATATGGGCCAAGTGCGAGGAAATTAGGTTAGCGTGGATATAATTTTCTGGCCATCCTAGACCAGTATGGGCCGAACGTGCTGCCTTTATGCTGTTGGACTCGATGACTCTATAATTCTGTGACATTTCCCTTCCCAGATAATAAATGAGATAAGGCACTGCACAGTGTCAAAGTGGTGGAGACAGGCCCTTTCATGGGTTTTTATGATGTACAATGAGTGATGATTTCATCTGGGAATCTGTTAGCACAAGAACTAGTTTTGATAGGCTCTATCTCAGTGTCAAGGCCACACAGTGAGAGGATGGTGAGGACCGTATTCAGGAAGGTCCCCACAAGTTGATCTTGGGGAACTGTAGGAACCCTAACATGTATGCTGACCAGTGAATGTTGGCTTTCAGTAATCGGAGTTTAAAACCAATTTGGCTGATTTCTCAATGAATGTATCAAGGAAAGTCTACTCCGTTTCAGTGGTGAATTTTAGCATAAGGTGGCAATCATCGAGCTTTATAAAGAAACTCTTTAATGCAGATTCAAATTTCGCAAACATGTCATCTACATGTTGAAGGAGAATCTCCCATGGTAACACCATCTGTTTGGTCATACAAATTGTTATTGGAACTGAAGTCAACAACACAAGGTGCTCAGTTCATGTGTATCATAGACTCCCTACAATGTGGAAACACACCCCTCAGCCCAAGATGTCCACACCAATCCTCCAGAGAGTAGGCCACCCAGACCTATTCTCCTATTACTCTACATTTATCCCAGACTAATGCACCTAACCTGCACACTATGAGCACAGCCAATTCACCTAACCTGCACATCTTTGGATTGTAGGAGGAAACCCATGCAGACCTGGGGAGAATATGCAAAGAGACACGGGGAGAATATTCACGCAGACAAGACTGGAATTGAACCCAGGACCCTGGTGCTGTGTTAACCACGAAGCCACGATGCCACGAGAAATGAAAAAAGAGATGCTGTTTGGTGAACACTGAAACAGACATAAGTGGTATGTCTGAATTTCAATGGC
>NW_025129185.1:0-1122 GCF_004010195.1 Chiloscyllium plagiosum | reverse complement strand
ATTCTAAATATTTAAACCAAAACCTGAAAACAAGAAGACGAAATGCCGGAGACCTTGACGTCAGTTATGAGGAAAATACTTCTATCTTTCGTAAGTAATGTGATAAGTAGATACTTGTGGAATCATGGTATGACTTGGTAGAGTCAGCTTTGATTCAGAAAAAGGAAATCATCATTGCATTTCCTTGATCACGAATCACCAAAATAGTACATACCTAATTGGAATTAATGGGTGCAGTAAATGGTATGTTTCCCTTCATTGTAAGATCATGTATGTGCTTGAGTACATCCACCTTCCTGCAATTGTAGATCCTTGCTGAGAGAGTATTTCATCTCCTTTGCAAGAAGGATCTCCTCACAACAGACACTGATGATGGTACCATAAGGAGAGAGTGAAGAAAATGAGTGGCTAATCTGTCGAGCTGTGAGAGAATTAGAGATCGTTGCTTTGAAACTTGGGGGTTGACTGCGATCGCTTATTTGCATACTTTACCTAAGATTGTTTGATTTGATTAATTGTCACGTGTACCTTAGTACAGGGAAAAACTTCGGTTGTGAGCAGTACAGAGAGAGAATACTAAGCAAGAACCTGCTGATCATAGGATGCAAAAAACTTCGACAGAATCAGGTGTAGAGGGTATTCTGCACAGTACGTTCTCTAAGCAAGATCAACATGTACAAGATCAGCATTATTTTAAGTTCAAGACGGCATTCATAGGGCATTCCTGTTAGTTTAATTCCTCCTAAGAGCCACCGCCCGATTGAGAGGGTGATACAGGCTCTGAATGATCTCTCCCCACAAAAATGTGCAACTGAACGTCATGTACACAATCGCAACAGCAGTCACAATATCTTATTTCAGAAGCAGTTAACCATTCTCACCAACTTGTCTCTTCCATAGACAACCCCAGTCTTTCTTGTCCTTAATCGATAATGGCTCCTTGAGATATCAAATAAAATATCTCTAGTCCCTCCTTACTACTCGAAAATCACGTTAAAGTAGCATGTGTAACACGAGCAATGGAGGCACACCGAACAAAGTACAGTGGTCTGCTCCATTTGTTCGTCGTGTTGGAAAATCGAATTTTTTATTCTCTCCCTGTGGACGTAATTGAAGGAACTC
>NW_025129184.1:0-1122 GCF_004010195.1 Chiloscyllium plagiosum | reverse complement strand
CTCTGAGTGCACGGCCTGGTACCCTGTCTGGTAACATCGCTTTCCTTGGATTCACACGAAGGAAAACTGATCTGACCTCCGATGCAGTGACTGCTGGGATAGGTTCGTCATGACTTGTCTGAATAGGTGTTACCTCTCTGCCGAAAGTCTGCTCAAAGCAAGCATAGGAGACATTAAGACGATCTGGGAGGTACATGTCATCGTCTGCTATCTTGCACCGTCTCTTTTTAGAACCTGCAGTGACTGCTGGGATAGGTTCGTCATGACTTGTCTGAATAGGTGTTACCTCTCTGCCGAAAGTCTGCTCAAAGCAAGCATAGGAAGCATTAAGACGATCTGGGAGGGAGATGTCATCGTCTGCTATCTTGCACCGTCTCTTTTTAGAATCTGTGATGTCATTCCATCCTTGCCATAATTGCCAGGTGTCTGTCTGGGTCTCTGGATTGGTCCATGACTGTCTTAATGGCTCTATGAAGGTCAGACTTGGATTCCTTATGTTTGAGTGAGTCTCCTGATCTGAAGGCCTCGCGCCTGGTTTTTAGCAGGTTCCGTATGTCCTGATTCATCCAGGGTTTCCTGTTGGCGAACACCCAGATTGACTTCCTCAGTATACAGTCCACCACACACTTGCTGATAAAGTCTGTGACGGTGGTGGCGTAGTCATCCAAGGTACCTGCGGCCTGTTTGAACATGGCTCCATCAGCTGATTCCAGGCAGCACTGGAGTTGGTCCTCTGCCTCCTCCGACCAGCACTGGATCTGTATCCGTGAAGGGGTCTTCTGTTTGAGCTTTTGCCTGTCGGTCGGAAGATGAAACATGGCATTGTGGTCGGAGTTCCTGAAATGAGGGCGGGTTAGAGCGGTAGGTATCTTTCACAGGGGTGTAGCAGTGGTCTAAAATGTTCAGGCCCCTGGTGGGACAGGTAATGTTCTGGTGGTACTTGGGCAACACCTTCCTTAGATTGGCTGGATTGAAGTCACCAGTTACAATAAACAGGGCCTCGGGCTGTTCCATCTCCAGGGTGGTAGTGGGGGAGTACAGCACATGCAGAGCCTCCTCAACCTTTGCTTGTGGTGGTATGTACACAGTAGTTAGTATCGCAGCAGGAAATCCCCGTGGGAG
>NW_025129183.1:0-1122 GCF_004010195.1 Chiloscyllium plagiosum | reverse complement strand
CAATTCTCTGTGAGCAACATTCATGCGAAAACATATGTCCAAGGACTGTGAGGAAGTGGTTAAGCAACTCCACATATGGATGAGTGAGGGGATAGCTGCTGTGGTGCCGTGGCTTAGTTGGTTAAAGCGCTTGTCTAGTAAACCAGAGATCCTGGTTTCAACTCCCAGCGGTGCCTACTTGTCGCGTTCATACATGGGCTTGGTGTTTCAAGTCTTGGTGAAAATAACTGAGCATCTTTTTGGACTTTCACCCATTTATGATTTGGTGATCCAGGTTAAGTTCCAACAGTGAATGCCATTTTTTAAAAATATTCCGAACTATTACTTATGTCTGTGGTTTCTTTCCATTATTCCACAAGCACTTCTGCTTCTCCTCCTCTTTTATTTCCCATCCTTCATTCCCAGTTTGGTCGGAATAACGAGATGAGGCAGGAGACGCTGCAGATTTGCCGTGGAATTTTGTGGTAATGGCAGAGATACCACTAGCTGATCACTCTCATTCTCTGATGTCACCGTTCATACATTTAAACCAACAATATACACATCGTTGTGCTTCTTTATTTGTAGTGTAATTGCATTTTTTTCTTGTGGATTAGGAATTCTATTTTGAATTCGGAACAGTCATAATTGGTTGAGGACGAAGTGTCGCCTTGCCTGGTTTGAAGTGACAGACATATTATCCGGAGAATGTGAGCCCAATTCAACGCACTCCAGTCAGTGGGCAAAAAATCTCTCAAGCAGCTGCACACTCAAATTGTCTCGAAATGTCAGACTTTTCATAGAGCCGAAATAGGTAAAGAGCTGTATGGACAGGCAGAGTGTCGGAGAATTTGTAACAGGAAGAGGGAGAGGTGGATGCACAGAGACAAAGAGAGTCATATGGAGACACATGCTGAGTTAGACACTGAAATTACCAATTCTCTATTCGACATTGTTGCAAACTGAGAGAAAGGAAACGAAAGAAGGCAATCATTTAAGCACAGCCTTTCACCAGCTGAGAGCAACGGAAACAGCATTACAGTCAAGAAAGTCCTTTGAATTTGGAAAGGTGACGGTTGTCTGTCATTGAGATATTTTGATAAAAATCCAGATTCAACAGATAAGACTGATAATTTTCCCAGC
>NW_025129182.1:0-1122 GCF_004010195.1 Chiloscyllium plagiosum | reverse complement strand
CCACACTCTCAGGCACTTTGTTCCAGACCCTAATGCCTGGATTAATCTGGCCTATCCCATGCGCTCAGGCACTCTGTTCCAGACCTGAACCCCAGATTAAACCAGCCTATCCCACTCTCTCAAGCACTGTGTTCCTGACCCTAACTCCTGGATTCACCCGGCCTATCCCACACTCTCAGGCACTCTGTTCCAGACCCTAACCCCTAGATTGACCCAGCCTCCCCACACTCTGAGGCACTGTGTTCCAGACCCTAAACCCTGGATTAATCCGGCCTATCCCACTCTCTCAAACACTGTGTTCCAGTGCTAACCCTGGATTGACTCGGCCTAACCCACACTTTCAGGCACTGTGTTCCAGACCATAAACCCTGGATTAATCCGGCCTATTCCAAGCTTTCAGGCACTGTGTTCCAGACCCTAACCCCTAGATTGACCCAGGCCAACCCACACTCTCAGACACTGTGTTCCAGATCCCAACCCCTGGATTTACCCGGCCACCCCCACAATCTCAGGCACTCTGTTCCAGACCCTAATCCCTGAATTAATCCGGCCGATCCCACACTCTCAGGCACTGTGTTCCACACCCTATCTCCTGGATTAATCCGGCCCATCCCACAATCTAAGGCACTGTGTTACAGAGCTAACTCTGGATTGACCCGGCCGCCCCGACACTCTCAGGCACTTTGTTCCAGACCCTAACGCCTGGATTAATCCGGCCTATCCCATGCGCTCAGGCACTGTGTTCCAGACCCGAACCCCAGATTAAACCAGCCTATCCCACTCTCTCAAGCACTGTGTTCCTGACCCTAACTCCTGGATTCACCCGGCCTATCCCACACTCTCAGGCACTTTGTTCCACTCCTTAACCCCTGAATTGACCCGGCCTATCCCACACTCTCAGACACTGTGTTCCAGCTCCTAACCCCTGGATTATTCCAGCCTACCCCACACTCTGAGACACTGTATTCCAGACCCTAACTCTTGGAATGACCCGGCCTACCCCACACGCTCAGGCACTGTGTTCCAGACCCTAACCCCTGGATTAATCCGGCCTACCCCACACTCTCAGGCACTCTGTTCCAGACCCTCACCCCTAGATTGACCCAGCCTCCCCACACTCTG
>NW_025129181.1:0-1122 GCF_004010195.1 Chiloscyllium plagiosum | reverse complement strand
CAACAATCGACTCTACATGACAAGGTCAGAAATGACAAAATACAGACAACGGACCCTCCATCACAAGGTCAGAAATACCAAAATGGCAACAATCTATTCTCCATCACAAGGTCAGAAATACCAAAATACTGACAACCGACCCGGCATCACAAGGTCAGAAATACCAAAATACAGACAACCGACCCTCCATCACAAGGTCAGAAATACCAAAATACTGACACGCGACCCTCCATCACAAGGTCAGAAATAATAAAATACCAACAACCGACCCTCCATCACAAGGCCAGAAATACCAAAATACTGGAACCCGACCCTCCATCACAAGGTCAGAAATACCAAAATACCAACAACCGACCCTCCATCACAAGGTCAGAAATACCAAACTGCCAACAATCGACTCTACATCACAGGGTCAGAAAGAACAAAATACTGAAAACCGACCAACCATCACAAGGTCAGAAATACCAAAATACCAACAACCGTCCCTCCATCCCAAGGTAAGGAAAACCAAAATACCGACAACCGATCCTCCATCACAAGGTCAGAAATACCAAAATACCGAAAAACCGACTCTCCATCACAGGGTCAGAAATACCAAAATACCAACAACCGACTCTCCATCACAACGTTAGAAATAACAAAATGCTGACAACCGACCCTCCATCACAAGGTCAGAAATACCAAAATGCCAACAACCGACCCTCCATCACAAGGTCAGAAAGAACAAAATACTGAAAACCGACCCTCCATCACAAGGTCAGAAATACCAAATTACTGACACCCGACCCTCCTCACAAAGTCAGAAATACCAAAATAACAACAACCGACCCCTCATCACACGGTCAGAAATACCAAAATGCCAACAATCGACCCTCCATCACAAGGTCAGAAATACCAAAATACAGACAACCGACCCTACCATCTCAAGGTCAGAAATATAAAAATACTGACACCCGACCCTCCATCACAAGGTCAGAAATACCAAAATACCGACAACCGACCCGCCATCACAAGGTCAGAAATACCAAAATACAGACAACCGACCCTACCATCTCAAGGTCAAAAATACCAAAATGCTGACATCCGACACTCCATCACAAGGTCAGAAATACCAAAATACCG
>NW_025129180.1:0-1122 GCF_004010195.1 Chiloscyllium plagiosum | reverse complement strand
TGACGGCACTTTCAAGGAACAGAGAACCTGCACTACAAGGTGACACTGTAGCTCAGTGACTAGCGTTGCTGCTTCAGAGCGCAGCGATCTTGGTTTAATTCCATCCTTGAATGACTGCCTGTGTGGGGTTTGCACATTCTCCCCGTGTCTGCTTGAATTTCCTCCGGATGTTATGTTTTCCTCCGACAGTATAAAGATATACAGATAGGGGTAGATTGGCCATCCTAAATTGTGTATAGTACCCAGGGATATGTAGGCGAGGTGGATTAGCCATGGGAAATGCAAGCTCAGAGGGTTAGGGTAGGGGTTTATCCAATGGGATACTTCTTAGTGGGTCGGTGTGTCCTCGATGGGCCGAATAGGCTGTTTCCTCACTGTAGGGATTCGATAATTTCTATGGAGTTCTCCTTGTTTGGCAGCTTTCGACAGGACCCTACCGACATGTTTTGCCTTGATTTGCCTTGCCAAAATGCAACACCTCACATTTAAGTAAAATAAACTCCATCTGCCACTCCTCGGTCCACCTCAGCAAAGTCCCATTACAGTCTGAGAGTTCATTCTTCACTGTCGACTGCACCACCAAATTTGGTATTATCTACAAACTTACTGACCATACTTCATATACTCAAATGCAAATGATTTGTATAAGTGACAAAAGGCAGTGGATCCACTGCTGATCTTTGCGGCACGCCACTGGTCACAGGTCTCCAAGTTTAAAGAACAAATGTCCACTGTCACGCCCTGTCTCCAATATTCAAGAAAATTTTGGACCTAACAGGCGAGCTCGCCCTGGATTCCAGGCAGGCGAACCTTGTTAACCAGTCTACCATGTAGAACATTTTGGTTTTCTTACTGAATTCCATAAAGACAACATCCACTGTCCTGCCTTCATCAATCATCTTCATCGCTCCCTCAAAAAATTCGACACAGTCAGTGAGACGTGAACTCCAATGTACAAAGCCCTCTTCAGTCCTGGTCTTTCCAAATGCATATACATCCTTTTCCTCAAAATCCCCTCCAACAATTTAGTCACCATTGACGTCAGGCTCACCAATCTGTTGTTACCTGCTTTTTCCTTACTTTCTTATGTAATGACACTATGTTAGCAGCCCTCCAGTTTTT
>NW_025129179.1:0-1122 GCF_004010195.1 Chiloscyllium plagiosum | reverse complement strand
GTTCATCCAACTCCAGCTCCAGTTCCCTAACGCTTTCTTGGAGGAGCTGGAGATGGGAGCACTTCTCCTGCTCGCTTTTGTAGGAAAAAACCTACCCAGCTGCCCCTCCGGTCTTCGTCACTTACCCCTGCTGCTCCCGCTCTTTCTGTAAAAGAGAGAAAAAAAAAACACCGCTGCCCGCTACCGGTAAGTAATTGTAAAACAAACAGTCTTACCTTAGCTGCTGCTCGCACTCAAAGTGACCGTTGGCGTCGAAGGGTGAGTATTTATACTCACTGCTTTCCTTCCCGGCTGCCCCTCCGGTCTTCGTCACTTCCCCCTGCTGCTCCCGCTCTTTCTGTAAAAGAGAGAGAGAAAAAAATCACCGCTGCCCGCTACCGGTATGTAATTTTAAAACAAACAGTCTTACCTTAGCTGCTGCTCGCACTCAAAGTGACCGTTGGCGTCACTTTTGAAACACAAGGACAGAATAATTAGGTATAGACATAAACCATTCAGCCCTCTTAACCTGTCCAATAGTACAACTGATTCTTTTCAATCAAATATGTATTAAACTCATTCTCTGCTCCTGTCCCAAGAAGAGAATAACTGATAGCATGACACCACATGAGCATTAAAAACGCAGAATTAGGACATTCGGTCCATCGACTCTGAATGCCATTTAATACTGATTTAGAGATTTCTCAACATCATTCTCCTGATTACTCTCTGTTACTCTTGACATGCTTATTCAACAAAACCTATCTATCTCTATCTTATAAGCACTAGTGTCTGTGTCTCTGTGGGTCCGTATGTGCACTTGTGTGTGTTTGTTCATGTGTCTGTGTGTTTGTGTATTTATGTGCTGACATCGGTTTATCTGCAAATTAGACTGTGCGTTTTACTTGTCCTTGTGTCTATTTGTGTGCGACTGTCTCTGTCTCCGTATGCCACTACAAGTGTGCGGTTCTATCTCCATGTAAGTACTGTGAGTGTCAGTATATTAGCGTGTTTGCATATGTCTCTGAATATTTTTGTGTCTGCATCTCTCTGCAATGAGATATTTGTTGTTTTGGGATGGAGAAAATTGTGAGAACAGACAGAATGGTAAAAGTGCGAATTGCCCTTCACTGAACATTGTTT
>NW_025129178.1:0-1122 GCF_004010195.1 Chiloscyllium plagiosum | reverse complement strand
CACTATATTGATGACTGTATTGGCGGCTGCTTGTACTCCCAAGAGGAGGTTGATCAGGTCATCAATTCACAAAAACCTTCCACACTTACCTCTAGTTCATCTGGCCCATCTCGGACACCTCCCACATCTTCATGAACCTGCCCAAACTCATTTAATGGCGACTGACTCAACACAGACATCTACTTCAAATACACTGACACCTGGACTACATCTGCTCACTTCCTGTAAAAACTCAATCTCAGAGTCGTAATTCCTCCAACTCCACATTTCCTGCTACCAAGTGGACCAATGCCACCATAAAAAATCCCAGGTGGTCTCCTTCTTCAAAGAAAGCGATTTCCCTCCTCACGTTGTCAACATTACCATTTAGCACATCTCCTCCACACCACACAATTCGCCCTTGAACCGCTCTCACAAAATCACAATAATTAGAAAAAACTCAGTTTTCGCTTTCTAACCACCAACCTCCAGATAGAACAAATCATCCTCCACCATTTCTGCCATTGACAAACTGACACCGCCACGAGAGATATATTTCCCTCCCTACCCCGAACTGCGTTCCACACAGATCATTCCCTCCACAAATCCTTTGTTGCATCCACGCCCATCACCACCCCATGCTCCACTCTCGGCACCTTCCCTTGTAAAACCTGTGCCCACAATTCTAATTGTCACCTAAATCCAAGTAGCCAAAAATCCTTCCACAATCGACACAGTTTTTCCTGCACCAAAACAAACGTTCGCTGTTCTAAATGTGGTCTCCACAACATTTTTCAGACGTGACGCCAAATTGTGGAATGTTTCAGAGAAAATCTCTGGGACACACGCACTGAACAAACTCACTGCCCTGTGGCCGAAAACCTTAATGCCATCTTCCACCGTGGCAAGGGCATGCACGTCCCTGGCTTCCTCCTCCACCACATTCCAGCCACCTGATGACTGGAGGAAGAATGCTTCATCGTGCACCTTGGGACCCTCCAATCATATGGGTCGAATGTCGATTTAATATTTTTATTCATCTCTCCTCCTCCTACTTTATCCCAAAATCACCCCTCGGACTCGGTACTGCCATCGTGACATGTCCGACACGTACATATTCCTTCCCACGCATATGCTCCACCC
>NW_025129177.1:0-1122 GCF_004010195.1 Chiloscyllium plagiosum | reverse complement strand
CTCATGATTTTGTAAACCTCTATAAGGTCACCCACCCAACAGCCCCAGCCTGATCAGCCTCTCCTTATAGCTCAAATCCTCCAACCCTGGCAACACCGTTGTAAATCTTTTCTGAACCCAATTGAATTCAATTTTCCAACAGTGGTCTAACCAACGTCCTGTACAGCCACAACATGACCTCCCAACTCCTGTACTCAATACTCTGACCAATAAAGGAAAGCATACCAAATACTTTCTTCACTATCCTATGTACCTGTGACTCCACTTTCAAGGAACTATGAACCTGCACTCCAAGGTCTTTTTGTTCAGCAACACTCCCTAGGACCTTACTGCAAGCGGGCATCAGAGCCGCCCCGCATTTGCCATGGGACTATGCCTACATCGGTAAAACTATAGGAATTCATTTTGTGTTTTAAAAACGGCAGCCGCAGCTTAAACCCACAGAACTCAGCAGCTGCCGGTCCGCCCACGTGATCGGGAGATGGGAGCCAGAGGACAGATCAAATCCACACTAGGCCAGACACTAACCATGGCTCATAGACCGAAACTCCGGAGCTAATTAATATGGAAATCCATCTCCTAATCAAATCAAGAGACTGACTGAAACACACCCATATTCATCAATACGGAACCATCCTGACACAAAGGACAGGCATCCACCAGACAGGAACGAACAGACTAATACACACCAGCACCCCAAGGGAACAAAGGGGGGTGCTAGCCCCAGCCCTCACAGAGAGAGACAAGCAAATAGTACCTGGACCCCGTTTACATAATCCAATTAGCACCCTATTGTGTGGACACTGCAACTCTCCTGGGATGGCAGGAAATCCACCATTTGCACCTACTCTGCGATAATGGGGAACTATCATCCCATTCAAACTCAAAATCCTCACATCCTGACAAAGAAAGGTATGTAATGTGTAGCAGCGCACGGGAACAGCAGAACAGCCGAGATTCGGACCTCGGTTGGTCTCCGCCGGTGTTACTGTATCAATAAACGTTACCGATTGTTGAACTGCACTCTGGGCTCGGACTGATATCACTTCATCCGCGCTAACATTACCATTAAGTGTATAAATCCTGCTGAGATTTGCTTTCCCAAAATGCAGCACTCGCATT
>NW_025129176.1:0-1122 GCF_004010195.1 Chiloscyllium plagiosum | reverse complement strand
TGAATCTTTAGAAACTCTTTGGGAAGCGGATTTAAAGGAGAATGAAAGATGAACTGTCCGACTGAGTAGAGACAGTGCAGACACCGTCCCCTTGTTAAAGAGGCCGGGAGATTGACTCTGTTGTTCTCGGGGCATGAACTGATCTTAGACATTGAAAGAATTGTCGTTCCTGCACATCAGGAATTCAAACCCCTTCTTGCCTCCGAGCCAATGAGAGAAATCGGGAACAGGCAAAACACTGAAAGGCTCGAAGGGCGACGGCCCCGGAGTAAGAAAGCTAGTTCCTCCTGACATGGATGTGTCTGCAGACTGTCCCCGGTGTCTCCACAATAAATCTCCCAGGCTTTATTATGGAAAAGTAAAACTGATAGATGACAATTGTAATTCTAGGCGTGGAGGCTGAATTATGAATTCACTAATAGCCTCCCCTAAGCGATGGCGGCTCCTCTGTACTGGCAAAAAACTCAACATAAATATTTCCCAGTGATATACTGGCCCAATGTGCACAGTTGAGGTGACACATTCGTGGAGGTCTTCGTGGTCTTCTGCTGTTCTCTGTACCCTATGTTGTGGAGGGCAGTGCTTGTCACTGGCCACCTGGGTATCAGAAAAGTGTTTAGAAATAAAACGGTTGAATTATCTGACAGTGGAGAGAGCCCGGTTCCTGGAGACGGGACAAAAAGCAGTAAGGAGACAGAATGAGAAGCAGCTGTTCTGGAAACTGTTTGCCGCTTGCAATTCTAAGAGCATTCTCAAATGTATTTCACACTGAGCAAGTCTCAGCTAGTTCAAGAGGTGGGGCGGGTACGGGCGATGGGGTGCGCCTGGTATCCAGCTCGTTGGTCTAGGGGTATGATTCTCGCTTTGGGTCTTCTACTACTCCGACTTGCCAGAGATGCGGTGCTTGAGGAATGTCAGCAATGAAGCGAAATTGGAAAATTGGGACTGCTCTCCACGGAGAACAGAAGCCTTGCAAATCATGAGAGGCCGAGACACAGGAAATAATGTTGTGAAAATGGTCCCACGACTGAAAGGATCCACAACGATTCGGCAGAGTTTTAAAGTCAGGAGGGAAACAAGTAAAAGTGGCGTTTTCGTACAGGGAGTGGTTCGTGTCAGTAA
>NW_025129175.1:0-1122 GCF_004010195.1 Chiloscyllium plagiosum | reverse complement strand
TTCCAGCAACACATTTCCAGCCCTATCCATTTCTACCTTCCTCATCCGGTCCATTTCTACCTGCCTTACTCTGTCCATTTCTACCCGCCTCCCATGTACATTTCTACCTGCCTCGCTCTATCATTTCCGCCTGCCTCACCTTGTCCATTTCTACCTTCCTCCATCTATCCATTTCTACCTGCCTCACCTTATCCATTTCTATCTGTCTCACCCTATCCATTTCTAGCTTCCTCAACTTTTCCATTTCTATCTGCCTCACCCTATCCATTTCTATCTGCCTCAACGTGTCCATTTCTACCTGTCTCACCCTGTCCATTTCTACCTGCCTCACCCTGTCCATTTCCACCTGCCTCACACTGTCCATTTCTACCTGCCTCACCCTGTCCATTTCTACCTGCCTCAACCTGTCAATTTCTACCTGCCTCACCCTATCCATTTCTACGTGCCTTCCCCTGTCCATTTTTACCTGCCTCACCGTATGCATTTCCACCTGTCTCACCCTGACCATTTACACCTGTCTCACCATATCCATTTCTACCTGCCATACCCTGTCCATTTCTAACTGCCTCAACTATCCATTTCTACCTGCCTCACCCTATCCATTTCTACCTGCCTCAACCTGTCCATTTCTACGTGTCTCACCCTATCCATTTCTACGTGCCTTCCCCTGTCCATTTCTACCTGCCTCACCGTATGCATTTCTACCTGTCTCACTCTGTCCATTTCCACCTGTCTCACCCTGACCATTTACACCTGTCTCACCATATCCATTTCTACCTGCCTTCCTCTGACCATTTCTACCTGCCTTCCCCTATCCATTTCTACCTTCCTCATCCTGTTCTACGTGCCTTACCTGTCCATTTCTTCCTGCCTCCCCCGACCCATTTCTTCCTGCCTCGCCCTACCCATTTCTACCTGCCCTACCCTGTCCATTTCTATCTGACTCACCCTATCCATTTCTACCTGCCTCGCACTATCCACTTCTACCTGCCTCACCTTGTCCATTTCTATCTGCTTTACCCTGTCAATTTCTACATGCCTCATCCTGTCCAATTCTACCTGCCTCACCCTGTCCATTTATACATGCCTCACCTATCCAATTCTACCTGCCTCACCCTATCC
>NW_025129174.1:0-1122 GCF_004010195.1 Chiloscyllium plagiosum | reverse complement strand
GAATGATTAACTGATATGGGTGAGCAGGGCAGAATCTCAGCAGATCACAGGATATTCAGGGACAAAGGTTACAAGATAAACAAGTGACCACATCAGCGAACAGGCACCGTGTGTTTGAATCTGACCGGTAGATATGTAATAGACAGTGACCTGATGAAATCAAAATGCCAAGTTAATTGAATTATTAATTGGATGTAATTAATTTACAGACCTGATGGAATTAACTGCCTGGCCAACTGATTTACAGACCTGATGTTATCATCACCCAGTTAGTTGACTTGTGGACTTGATATGATCAACTGCACAATAACAGTTAGTTTGTAGACTGACATAACTTTGATGTCAGAAAGTGTAAGAATGGTATTGTGCGGGTGTTTGACAGAGAGAGCGGGATAGTCCTGTGTGATGGTCTGGAGTTCCTCTCCTGGCTGTAATCGATTCCCGCTGGAATAAACTGCTGTTCCTGCTGAATTGCCCAGGCCTTCAGAGTCTTCTTGCTTCAGAGACAGCGGTCACTCCTACAGCAGTAATATCTGGATTACTCCCCGTGCCGTGTCCCAGTGGGAGTAGGAGCAGGAGGGTAGAGCAGATGAATGTGTAGCTGAGGAGCTGGTATTGGGGAGAAGGATTCATATTTTTGAATCATTGGAATCTCTTCCAAAGCAGAGACTTGGGACTGCCATAGCGTTTAGGGTTTGGATAGAGAGGAATTTGTGAAGTGTGCGCAAGCAAATGTTCTGATTCAGTATTTGGATGTACTTACGAAAGAAGAAGCAAAACTTGACCCACTCTTAGGAAATAAAGCAGGACAGGTGACTGAGCTATCAGTCAGGGAGCGCTTCAGGGCCAGTGACCCTAATCCTATTAGATTTAAAATAGTGATGGAAAAAGACAGAGCAGGTCTAAAAGTTAAAGATATTAATTTAGAGGAAGGCCAATTTTGATGATATTCGGCAAGAACTTACAAAAGTTGATTGGAGGTGGGTATTCACAGGTAAAGGACGGCTGGAAAGTTGGAAGCGTTCAAAAATGAGATAATGAGAGTCCAGAGACAGTACGTTCCTATTAGGGTGAAGGGCAAGTCTGGTTGGTGTAGGGAATGATAGATGACTAGAGAAAATG
>NW_025129173.1:0-1122 GCF_004010195.1 Chiloscyllium plagiosum | reverse complement strand
GCTATGGTCCCACACCCGGCCATGGTCCCACACACGGCCATGGTCCTACACCCGGCCATGGCTCTACACCCGGCCATGGTCCTACACCTGGTCATGGTCCTACACCCGGTCATGGTCCCAGACCCGGTCATGGTCCTACACCGGTAATGGTCCTACACCCGGCCATGGTCCCACACCCGGTCATGGTCCTACACCCGGCCATGGTCCTACACCCGGTCATGGTCCTACATCCGGCCATGGTCCTACACCCGGTCATGGTCCTCAACCCGGACATGGTCCTACACCCGGCTATGGTCCCACACCCGGCCATGGTCCCACACCCGGCCATGGTCCTACACCCGGCCATGGCTCTACACCCGGCCATGGTCCTACACCTGGTCATGGTCCAACACCCGGTCATGGTCCCACACCCGGTCATGGTCCTACACCGGTAATGGTCCTACACCCGGCCATGGTCCCACACCCGGTCATGGTCCTACGCCCGGCCATGGTCCTACACCCGGTCATGGTCCTACATCCGGCCATTGTCGTACACCCAGCCATGGTCCCACACCCGGTCATGGTCCTCAACCCGGCCATGGTCCTACACCCGGCCATAGTCCCACACCCGGTCATGGTCCCACACCCGGTCATGGTCCCACACCCGGCCATGGCCCCACACCCGGACATGGTCCCACACCCGGCCTTGGTCCTACACCCGGCCATGGTCCTACACCCGGTCATGGTCCTCAACCCGGCCATGGTCCAACACCCGGCCATGGTCCTACACCTGGCCATGGTCCTACACCCGGCCATGGTCCCACACCAGCTCATGGTCCCACACCCGGCCAAGGCCCCACACCCGGCCATGGTCCCGCACCCAGCCATGGTCCCACACCCAGTCATGGTCCCGCACCCAGCCATGGTCCCAAACCCCGACATGGTCCTACACCCGGTCATGGTCCTACACCCGGCCATGGTCCAACACCCGGTCATGGTCCTACACCCGGTCATGGTCCCACACCCGGTCATGGTCCTACACCCGGCCATTGTCCTACACCTGGCCATGGTCCTACACCCGGTCATGGTCCTTCACGGGGCCATGGTCCTACACCCGGTCATGGTCCTACACCCGGTCATGGT
>NW_025129172.1:0-1122 GCF_004010195.1 Chiloscyllium plagiosum | reverse complement strand
CCTCAGCCATTTCATTGTTCCCAACCACTACTTTTCCAGTGTCCTTTTCCAGCGACTCAATATCCACTTTTGCCTCTCATTTGCCCTTTACATATCGAAAGAAACTCTTACAGTCTTCCTTTAAATTACTGGCAAACCTACCCTTATATTTTATCTTCTCCCTCGCCTTATTCCTTTTTGTGTTGCCCTCTTTTGGTCTTTATAAGCTTCCCAATCCTCTGGATTCTCACTGTCCTTCACCACATTCGGTGCTTTCTCTTTTGCTTTTCTGCAATCCCTGACTTCCCAACTCAGCTATTGTTGTCTCTTCCTCCCTGGACCATGCTTCTTTTTCCTCGGGATGAATCTCTGTTGTGTCTCCTGAAATACTCCCAGAAACGCCTGCCATTGCTATTCCACTGTCCTGTCAGGCACTTCTCCCAGTCAATTCTACCCAGCTCCACCCTCATGACTCTGTCGTTGCGTCTATTTAGCTATAATACCATTACTTATGATTCTACCATCTCCTCTCAAATTGTAGAGTAAATTCAATCATATGATGATTGCCTCCTAAGGTTCCTTCACCTTACGTTCCCTGATTAAGTCTATCTCATTGAACAACAGTAAATCCAATATTGCCTGCTCCCTCATGAGCTCCACCACAAGCTGCTCCAAAAAGCCATCTTGTAGACATCTTTTTGCACATTCTCCCCATGTCTACGTGGGTTTCCTCCCACAGTCCAAAGATGTGCAGGTCAGGTGGGTTGGCCATGCTAAATTGCCCATCGTGTTAGGTGCATTAGTCAGAGAGAAATGGGCCTGGGTGGGTTACTCTTTGTAGGGTCAGTGTGGACTGGGTCGGCCGAAGGGCCTGTTTTCATACTGTAGGGAATCTAATCTAGACATTTCACACATTCCTTTCCTTGCCATCCACTACCAACCTGATTTTCCCAGTCCGCCTGCGTATTGACATCCCCCATGATCACTGTAACTTTACCTTTCCTCCACATCAATTCTATCTCCTGGTGTATCTTGTGCCCCAGCTCCTGACTGCTATTTGGAGGCTGTATATAACACCAACGGTGGTTCTAACCACCCAAATTCTATACGATCTGAACCTCCTTCATTTCTTGCTATTAATTT
>NW_025129171.1:0-1122 GCF_004010195.1 Chiloscyllium plagiosum | reverse complement strand
TTACTGCTGTTTTCACGTTTGACCGATATGTGATCATTTGCTGTAGTAAGTGGTAAAGTACATATTGCATGGTGGAGATAGCACGTGCGTTCTTGGAACAATTGCAGTGTTATGCTGGTTAAGGAAGGCCAGTTGTTATTTCATGTTCACATGTTTTCTTAAAATGTCAAAATACTTGCGTTCATGCTGTTCTTCAACGTTTAGAGAAGAGTTCAAGAATATCCTTAAATATTCCTTCATTTTAGTTTTTCTATTTTACGATGC
The DNA here is from genome assembly GCF_004010195.1 of Chiloscyllium plagiosum. NCBI lineage: Eukaryota > Metazoa > Chordata > Chondrichthyes > Orectolobiformes > Hemiscylliidae > Chiloscyllium > Chiloscyllium plagiosum. The sequence goes on along the minus strand of NW_025129171.1, from coordinate 858 downwards.
AAGTAACGATATTATTTAGAAGCAAGAATGCCCTTTCATTATAATTCATGTCCTGGCCTGTGATATTGAATGGGAAGTTGCTGTCCATACTCTTCACATGATCAAGCGTTCTCGCGAGGACCATCTTCACCGGGACATGGGTGTCATGTTGGGTTATCATTGCAATGGCGATCATGTCATAATTTGAGGTCTGCCTTCACTGGGTGGCACATTGGCTCAGTGGTTAACCAGGGACTCGGGTTCAATTCCAGCCTCGGGCGACTGTCTGCGTGAAGTTTGCACAATCTTCCTGGTTCTGCGAGGGTTTCCTCCGTGTTTTTCGGTTTCCACCCACAGTCCAAAGATGTGCGGGCCAAGTAAATTGGTCATGCTAAATATACAATAGTGATAAGTGCATTAGTAGGGAGTATGTGAATGGGTCTGGGTGGGTTACTCTTCGGAGGGCTGGTATGGACTTGTTGGACCGAAGAGCCTGCTTCTGCACTGAAAGAATCTAATCATGATGATGGTAATGTTGCCTGGGTTTCGTCTTCTGTCGTGTTGTTGGTTACTGCTGGCAGAGTGAGTAACGAGATGTGCTGATTCTCTTTCTGCGAACATCACCAAGTTATGGGGGGCAAAATATTTAGAACAGCTCAAGGGGTTAGCATCAGCTGGGGCTCTGCATTCAAACAATCTGCTTTCGAGTGTTACAACCACAATCTTAACTGAAGAATGGGATGGAGGATGTCCTTTCTTTCTTAGATTCTTCTTTTCCCATTTTGCACTCTGAATCTACACATTTAATATGATGATTTAATTTACTTTCACAGTCTTAAATCAACTTACAGTGCTGATGATCTCCAGAAATGCATCTGC
>NW_025129170.1:0-1122 GCF_004010195.1 Chiloscyllium plagiosum | reverse complement strand
ACCCTGTTATTACAGGGGTATATCTCACTGTTAACCCTGTTATTAGAGGGGTCTATCTCACTGATAACCCTGTTATTACAGGGGTACAACTCACTGTTTACCCTGTTATTACAGGGGTATAACTCACTGTTTACCCTGTTATTACAGGGGTATATCTCACTGTTTACCCTGTTATTACAGGGGTATAACTCACTGTTTACCCTGTTATTACAGGGGTTTATCTCACTTTTACCCTGTGGTGTACATCTCACTGTTTGCCCTGTTATTACAGGGGTGTATCTCACCGTTTACCCTGTTATTACAGGGGTATAACTCACTGCTTACCCTGTTATTACAGGGGTATAACTCACTGTTTACCCTGTTATTACAGGGGTATATCCCACTGTCTTCCCTGTTATTAGAGGGGTCTATCTCACTGATAACCCTGTTATTACAGGGGTATAACTCACTGTTTACCCTGTTATTACAGGGGTATAACTCACTGTTTACCCTGTTATTACAGGGGTCTATCTCACTGTTTCCCCTGTTATTACAGGGGTATATCTCACTGTTTACCCTGTTATTACAGGGGTATAACTCACTGTTTACTCTGTTATTACAGGGGTTTATCTCACTGTTTACCCTGTTATTACAGGGATATAAATCACTGCTTACTTTGTTATTACAGGGGTATAACTCACTGTTTACCCTGTTATTACTGGGGTATATCTCACTGTTTACCGTGTTATTACAGGGGTATAACACACTGTTTACCCTGTTATTACAGGGGTATAACTCACTGTTTACCCTGTTATTACAGGGGTATATCTCACTGTTTACCCTGTTATTACAGGGGTCTATCTCCCTGTTTACCCTGTTATTTCAGGGGTCTATCTCACTGTTTACCCTGTTATTACAGGTGAATATCACACTGTTTACCCTGTTATTACAGGGGTATATCTCACTGTTTACCCTGTCATTACAGGGGTATATCGCACTGTTAACCCTGTTATTACAGGGGGAGAACTCACTGTTTACCCTGATATTACAGGGGCATATCTCACTGTTTACCCTGTTATTACAGGGGTATATTGCACTGGTTACACTATGATTACAGGGGTACAGCTCACTGTTTACCCTGTT
>NW_025129169.1:914-1122 GCF_004010195.1 Chiloscyllium plagiosum | reverse complement strand
GTTTATATACAGAATAACAGATACCCTGGAGGGTGTTACAGACTCGAATCTAATCGAGGGTTTCGGGGTGGTTTATATACAGAATAACAGATACTCCGGGGAGGGAGTTACAGACTGGAATCTAATTGAGGGGCTCAGGGTGGTTTATATACAGAATAACAGCTCCCCGGGAGGGAGTTACAGACTGGAATCTAATCGAGGGGTTCGG
>NW_025129169.1:0-894 GCF_004010195.1 Chiloscyllium plagiosum | reverse complement strand
TTCGGCGTGGTTTATATACAGAATAACAGATACCCCGGGAGGGAGTTACAGACTGGAATCTAATCGAGGGTTTCGGGGGGATTTATATACAGAATAACAGATACCCCGGGAGGGAGTTACAGACTGGAATCTAAATCAAGGGGATCGGGGTGGTTTATATACAGAATAACAGATACCCCGGGATGGAGTTACAGACTGGAATCTAATCGAGGGGTTCGGGGGGATTTATATACAGAATAACAGATATCCAGGAGGGAGTTACAGACTGGAATCTAATGGAGGGGTTCGGGGTGGTTTATATACAGAATAACAGATACCCGGGAGGGAGTTACAGACTGGAATCTAATCGAGGGGAATGATTAAGTTTAGAGCTCATGCAAAGGGCCTGCTGCTGCATGCAGCCTCTGATTGAACTCTTTCTGTGTGATGTTGTGGGAAAGTGAAGAGAGAATGAAAGTAACAGGACAATCTTGTTAAAAAATTCATTTATTGGTGGTAAGTCCAGTGAGGTTATTTTTCACAAGAAAAGACTGTGCATTAACCTGGTCACAAGGTGCAGACAGAATCAAAGACAAAATTAACAAAACTGACATTCAGCATCTTCGGAGATGAGGAATCTCAGAGGATTCCTCCCAGTCCCACCTTCTCTCGGATGCTGAATCCAGTGCTAATTTTTTTTTAGTTTTTTTTGCATAATTTAAACTCTAGGAACATTTCTTCAGTTGAGAAAATACTCATGTACTTTACAAAAATTAAAAAAGGCTAAAAAATAAAGCAATTATTTACATCACATACAAATGAGGTGTAAAATGAGAGACTGTTGCATTGTCCTGGATCACGGGAGACCGCTCTTTCAAAATACACAAACTTTCTAAAAAGGTGTCACAGAGACGT
>NW_025129168.1:0-1122 GCF_004010195.1 Chiloscyllium plagiosum | reverse complement strand
TTGGGTGGCATAGCGCCAGAAACCCGGGTTCAATTCCCACCTCAGGCGATTGTCTGTGTGGAGTTTGTACATTCCCCTGTGACTGCGTGGGTTTCTTCCGGGTTCTCCGGTTTCCTCCCACAGTCCAAAAAAAAATGTGCAGGTTAGGTGAATTGGCCATGCTAAATTGCCTGTAGTGTTAGGTGAAGGGGTAAATGTAAGGGAATGGGTCTGGGTGGGTTGCTCTTCAGAGGGCTGGTATGGACTTGTTGGGCCGAAGGGCCTGTTTCCACACTGTAAGTAATCTAAGATCTAAGATCATTAAACTTAAAATATAAGCCATAACTATTAATTTAATCTGGGGCAGAGTTTTGTAGAGAAATAAGACGGTGTTACTTTCTGGATCTGTAGATTGTGAAGAAGCAAAAATGGCCTTTAGTAGAGTGATATGTGCTCCTTGTCAGATGTGGGAGTTTAAGGAGAGTTTATGGGTTACTGGGGAGTATACCTGCAATAAATGCTGTTGGGTGCGAATCCTATCAGATTGATTGGATCGGTTGGAGAAACAGTTAGAGGCAATAAGGAATTTGCAACAGCAATGGTATGAGATGGATGACAGTTATAGGAAGGGGAAAGTCTCAGATACAGTCACAAAGATGGATTAACTCCAGGAAAGGTGAGAGAGAGATAGGCAGTTTGTGCAGGAGTCTTCTGTGGCTATCCCCATTTCAAACAGGTATGCTGTTTTGGAAAATGTAGTGGGTGATGGATTCTCAGGGGAACGTAGCACAAACAGCCAAGTTTCTGGTATTGAGACTGGCTCTAATGCAGCGAGGGTTCCAAGAGATCAATTGTGTTAGGGGACTCTCTAGTCCGAGGTACAGACAGACGTTTCTGTGGCTAGCAGTGAAAAATCAGAATGGTGTGTTGCTTCCCTGGTGCCAAAATCAAAGATGTCTCAGAGAGGGTGCAGAATGTTCTCACGGGGGAGAGGGGCCAGCAAGAGGTCATTGTCCACATTGGAACCAACGACATAAGAAGGGAAAAGGTTGAGATTCTGAAGGGAGATTACAGAGAGTTAGGCAGGAATTTAAAAAGGAGGTCCTTGAGAGTGTATGGGAGATGCATTCAATTTTTGGATCA
>NW_025129167.1:0-1122 GCF_004010195.1 Chiloscyllium plagiosum | reverse complement strand
ACATGAAATATTCATTTTGGGTCGCACCCATTTTCTGTGGTTCCATGCATGGATGGCCTTATTGAGCTTTGAGGGGCTCTCTTGTCTCGCTAGTAGTCTTTTTGTACTTGTGTGCTGTAGAATCTCTTTGGATTCTCCTTAACCTTATCTGCCAACTCTATCTCATTCCACCGTGTTGCTTTCCAGCTTTTCCAGCCTCTCTGTTTCTGTAAATCCCTCCAGTATCAGTATCATCTTCGTCAATCGTTGTTTGATTTGCAGTTTCCTGAAATAGGATGATCAGAATTCTACACAGTACACCAACTGGAGACCCAGCAATGTCTTGTACAGCCGTATCATGCTGTATCAACCCATTTACTCAATGCTCTGACCCATGAGGGCTAGTGTGCCGAATCTGCTTTCCCCACCCTGCCCACCTGTGATGCCACTTCCAAGGAACAATGTAAGTGCACCCCTTGGTCTTTCTCTGCTAGACAACACTGTCCAGAGCCCAACCATTAACTGTGTTAGCCTCCCTGGTTTATCTTAACAACACCCAACACCTGAATTCAACTCCCATCTTTCATTACTTGACCCACTGGCTCAGTTGATTAAGATCACCTTTGATAACTGTATTCGCTGCCAATTATAACATGTATTTTACTATATACAAATTTACAAACAATAATTCATATATTCTCGTTTATGTCAATAATGCACATGTGTGGATCCTGCACCGATCCCCTTATGGCACACCGCTGGTCAGAGGCCCCCAGTCTGCACAACAACCCTCTCCCATTACCCTCTGTTTCTTACTGTCAAGCCCATTTTGTGTCCGTTTGTGTCCGCCTCCAACAACATTCGCACGACTGACATCAAGCTAATTGGTGTTTAGGCCCCTGGCTTTCCCTCACAGCCTATCCTAAATACTGGCACAACATTAGCCACCCTCCAGACTTCCACCTCACCACCCGTGGCTGTCAGTGATAGAAATATCATTGTAAGTTTCTTCCCTAACTTACACCAATGTCCTAGGATATACATGATTAGTTCCCAGGGAGTTGAATAATTTTAATGTGTTTAAAAACCTTCAGCGTCTCCTGTTCTCCCATGTGGGCTCTTTTGAAAATATCATTGTTTATT
>NW_025129166.1:0-1122 GCF_004010195.1 Chiloscyllium plagiosum | reverse complement strand
CTTCCTATGTTTATAAACATCTTCAGTCACGGCGACCCTGCATATCACTATTTGTTCTTCCAGTCGGTACAAATATCTTGATCTCTGTAATCTGCTCAGCTCCCTAAAACAGTCCCTGTCTGTGATCCCGCCCTGGCCTTCAAACGTCCTTATCCCTGTACACTTCTCCATACCTCCCTCCTCCCCATCTTCATGAACTCCTGCAGGCCCGATAGCTCTCCACATTTATGTGACCTCCTGTGTGTCTATGGTCCTCCGTCCCTGTGAAACCGCCTCCAGTCCCCATATCCCTCCCAATCTGGGTCCTCTGCTCCAGATCAGACCATTGCTGTCTCTGTAAACACCTCCACTCCTGACAACTCTTCCCATTTGTGTAACCTCGTTCAGACCCCATACTCTCCAGCTTCCTGAATCCTCTTCCTGCCATTGCAACCAAAAACCACATGTTTATGTAATATCCACCAGTGTTTACACCCTCCCCGACTCAGTAACCACTTGCAGCCTTAACAAAACACCTCAACTGTGAAACCTCTCATTTCCCTACAATCCTCCCTCTCTCCTTCCCTCCTCAAATGTCTTCATCACCATGAAACCTCACAATTACTGAAGCCTCATTTTGGCACTGCAACCCTACTAATGTCTGCAACATCCTCCTGTCCTGATATCCCTCCCTGACTCTGTAACCCCCACCACCCTGCAAGGCCCTTCTGGGGAACATGGCAGAGGAGGGAGGATTTGTAAAGTCCGAGCCATGTTACGGAGGGAGAAGTCTGGGAATTACAGATTATTCGAATGTCTGTGGTGTGCAGATTATTGACAGGATTTATGACTACTTGGAAAACCATAGTTAAATTAGCCACAGTCAGTATGGGTTTGTGAGGGGTCAGGTCATGCCTCACAAACCTTATTGAATTCTTTGAGGATATGGCAGAATATGTTGATGGCTCATTCAGAAAAGAAGCAAAATTGGGATACAGGGAAATCTGTCTGTCTGGATACAGGATTAAATGGCCTAGAGAAGACAGAGGTGGCAGCAGATGGACAGTATTGAGCCTGGAGCTCAGTGACCAGTTGTGTTCTGTAACAATTGGCTTTGGGACTCTGCTCTTTGTGATTTTTGTA
>NW_025129165.1:0-1122 GCF_004010195.1 Chiloscyllium plagiosum | reverse complement strand
GCTGCATCCTCCCAGTCCCCCTCACTGTCACCCTGCGCGCTTTTAAAGGGAAAAAAAAGGGGAAAAAAAACTAGCCGGCTGCCCCTCCGGTCTTCGTCACTTCCCCCTGCTGCTCCCGCTCTTTCTGTATAGAGAGAAAACACACCGCTGCCCGCTACCGATAAGTAATTTTAAAACAAATTGTCTTACCTTAGCTGCTGCTCGCACTCATATTATCGCCCTGGGTTTTAATGTGAAGAAGGCAAAGCTGTAATAATCTGATGTTGTTCAGCAGATATACTGCAGGAAGGTAAGTAAAGGCTGATGCTGACAGGAGCTCGGTTTGAGCAGCGCTGATAAGTCGACAGCAACAAAGACGTCTTCCAAATCGTCTCATTCCAGATGCTGGGCTCGAAATGACCAGAGGTTACTCGCTGAATTTGTTCAGGGTCTGGACTGTAAAAGACTCCAAATCCGAAAGTACAGTGAAAGGTAATGTTTCATATAGTGGGGCCTTCCAAGTTAAGCAGTGACGGTGATTATGTTTGCTGATTTTTCACCTTGTGAATGCTGTTTCCACGATGTGGATGTTTACATTACATGTAGACAAACTGTCGCAGCCATTCCTGGTCTTTGGGCTAGTGACGTAATGGGTAACGTGTCTGAGGTCGGGTTAGGGGATTGTAGGTTCGAATTTAACATCACGAGGATGCAGCGCGCTAGTTCATTCCCGTTACCTGGTGTCTGTCGGGAACGGAAGGGGTTGGGTTTTCAAATTGTCATTTGCGTCTTTCGTCCACTTTAAACTCCAGCTCACAGAACCGTCTCTCATTGTCTATAGAACTTGAGGTGCATCAAAAGCTGCATCAACTTGTGTGTGGGAGCGGAGAGCGGAAGTGAAGCACAAGGAGCTGGTCTAATCCTGAGACCTCTGCCACTCTCGAGGTCTGTATCTGTATCTCTCCCTCTGTGGGAGAAAACGAGGTTGGTTCCTCATGGGGGGTTATAACACAGTGAGACAATGTCAAACTTCAGTCCCATTTTTGTATCATTTAAGAACAAAGCGAGAATCCCATTGCCATTTGCTCTGGAACCAGCAGAACACATAAGGGTATGGTCCAAAACTGGAAATTGGGAATAGAA
>NW_025129164.1:0-1122 GCF_004010195.1 Chiloscyllium plagiosum | reverse complement strand
GTACAAAGTGGGCAAGTGTGACATCATGCACTTAGCCAGGAAGAATAGAAGCATGGACTATTTTGTAAATAGCGAGCAGGTTCAGAAGTCAAAAGTGCAAAAAGCCTATGGAGTTCCAGTCCAGGAGTCTCGAAAGGTAATCTTGCAGGTTGTCAATAGTTAGGAAGGCAAATACAATGAAGGTATTTATTTCAAGAGGGCTTGAAGATAAAAGCAGGGATGTACTTCTGACGCTGTATAAGGCTTTGGTCAGGCCACATTTGGATTATTGTGCACAGTTTTGGGTCCCATATCTCAGGAAGGATGTACTGGCCCTGGAGCGTTTTCCAAGGAGATTCACGAGAATGGTCCCAGGAATGAAGAACATCTGAGGGCTCTGATTATAGAGTTCAGAAGATGTTAGGAGGTCTACTTGCAACTTACAGGATACTGAATGGCCTGGACAAAGTGGATTTTGGGAAGGCATTACCAATGGTAGGAGAGACTAGGACCCGAGGGGACAGAGTAAAGAGAAGACCTTTCAGAACAGAGATACGGACGAACCTCTACAGCCATAGAGTGTTGAATCTATGGAATTCACCGCCACAGAAGGCTGTCGAAGCCAGGTCATTGAGTATATTTAAGAGTGAGACAGATAGGTTCTTGATTGTAAAGGGGATCAAGAGTTACAGGTAGAAAGTGGGAGAATGCGGTTGAGAAGCTTAACAGCCATCATTGAATGGCGAAGCAGGCTCAATTGGCCTAATGGCCAAATTTCTGCTCCAATGTCTTGTGGTTGTATGGTTAATATTGGCTCTCCTCATTCCTCATTGGAGTTGTATCCCGGATTTTGATCTTCATATGATTTATGAAGAATAAAATTTCAATACTGATTGCTGGAAATATCATATTCCCTCCCTCCAGTCTCAGCAGCCACGTCCCCAATATCATAATCACACTGCAATCGAAATCCAGTGAAATTTGCTTAATCATAGTTCATTGACATCGATAACATGAACAGCATGACCCTCACCTGCCCTCTCTGATCCTCGAATAACCATCTGAATTGTGTGTCACATCATATTCTCTGTTAACATATCCATACTATTCGTCTGTTATCACTCATGTTGTTGTATGCACATT
>NW_025129163.1:0-1122 GCF_004010195.1 Chiloscyllium plagiosum | reverse complement strand
CAGGGAAGAGTAGACTGACCCCACTCTGTCAATTTAACCGACCTAGGGAACAGCAGGAAGACCACACTCTGTCAATGTAACCCACACAGGCAAGGGCAGACTGACCCAACTCTGTCAATGTTACCCACCCAGGTATGAGCAGACTGACCCCACTCTGTCAATGTTACCCACCCCGGGGGTTGCACACTGACAGCACTCTGACAAACTAACTCACACAGGCAAGAGCAGATGACCCAACAGATGACCCGGTGGCCGGGTCAGTCCAGGGGTTTGGGACTGGAACACAGTGTCAGAGAGTTTGGGGTGACCGGGTCAATCCAGTGGTTAGGGTCTGGTATACGTTGTCTGACCTTATGGGATAGACCGGATTAATCCAGGGGTTAGGTTCCGACCACAGTGTGTGAGTGTGTGATAGGCCGGAATATTCAAGGAGTTTGCGTCTGGAACGCAGTGCTTGAGAGAGTGGGATAGGTCGGATTAATCCTGGGGTAAGGGTCTGGAATACAGTGCCGGAGAGTGTAGGATAGGCCGGATTAATCCAGGTGTTAAGGTCTGGAACACAGTGTCTGAGAGTATAGGATAGGTCGGGTCAATCCAGGGGTTAGGGTCTGGAACACAATGTCTGAGCATGAGGGAGAGGCCGGATTAATCCAGGTGTTAAGGGCTGGAACACAGCGTTTGAGAGTGTGAGATAGGCTGGATTAATCCATCTGTTTGGGTCTGGAATACAGTGTCTGCCGGAATAGGACAGGCCGGATTAATCCAGTGGTTAGGGTCTGGTACAAAGTGCCGGAAAGTGTGGGGAAAGCCGATTCAATCCCAGCGTTAGAGTCTGGAACAAAGTGTCTGAGAGTATAGGATAGGACGGATTAATCCAGGCATTAGGGTCTGGAACACAGTGTCTGAGAGTGTCGGATAGGCCGGATTAATCCAGGGGTTAGTGTCTGGAAGTGTGTGTCTGAGGGTGTGGGGAGGCCGGATTAATCCAGGGGTTAGTGTCTGGAACACAGTGCACGAGTGTGTGAGATAGGCCGGATTAATCAAGGAGTTAGGGTCTGGAACACATTGTCTGACAGTATTGGATAGGCTGGATTAATCCAGGGGTTAGGGTCAGGAAGGAGA
>NW_025129162.1:0-1122 GCF_004010195.1 Chiloscyllium plagiosum | reverse complement strand
TGTCCAATCATTGGCAAGCATCCCCGCTTGTGATTTTAATGTATAGGGAGGGCCATTTATGATTGGGCCGAGGGCAGAGAGTACTCTTATAGCTCACTGATACTGACCCTCTATCTGGGTTAGAAGGCTTCCTTCAAGTTCCACCTGTTCCAGAGGTGTAAAACAAAATATCCGAACAGAATAATGTTACAGTATCTTCCCCAATGAGCTGAGCGATGAATTGGTTAGCTCAATGAGTTGGACAGCTAGTTATTAATGCCAACAGTTTGGGTTCATTTCCTTCACTGACAGGTGTGAATAAAGGACTGTCCTTTTCAACCTCCCCCTTACTTGGGGCATGATGACTGTCCAGTTAAACTACCACCAGTTGTCTTATCTAACGTACCAGGTATAACTTAAGCCAGTGCAGACGATTCCTATTTGCTCCAGTTTTGCCGTTAATCCTGGATATGACATTTGGTCAAGTGCAGTTATGACAATGTTAAAACTGCAGTCACTGTCGCCTCACCTCTATAATTCAGCTGTGTATTTTCCTGCTGTACATCGTTAAACTAAGGCTTCAATGAGCCCAAGGGATGAGTGGCCCTGGCAGAGCCCAAACTGAATTTCAATGAGCAGGTTGGTGCTGAGGAAATGCTGCTTGATCACACTGTAGATTCCAATAACATTCCAGCACTTTATTAGTGATAGGGATTAGAGCAATGGGGCAGTAATTGATTGCCTGATGTTTGGTCTGTGTGTGTACAGAACATACCCGGAGAGTTTCCCACAATGTCAGGTATATGCCAGTGCTGTACCCCAGTAGGAACAGACTGAATGGAATGTTATAAGGGTCCACAGCCTTTGCATTCCCCATCCGTCCAGCCACTTGGAGACACCACAAAAAAAGAATTGAATTAGCTGAAGACTGCCATCTGGAGGAGACTAAAATTGATCATCCCATCGATACTTCTGTCAGAACATTGCTATGAATGTTTCAGCCTTACTTTTTCTATTGTTGTGCTGAGCGCTTCCATCACTGAGGAATGTAGTATTTGTGGAAACTCCTCCTCCAATGAGTTGTTGATTGACCACACAATTCATGCTGACAGCATGTGACAGGATTGCAGAGAATAGGTATGA
>NW_025129161.1:0-1122 GCF_004010195.1 Chiloscyllium plagiosum | reverse complement strand
CTTTGAAAGTGGACTCTCTATTGATAAGATAGTAAAGAAGGCGTTTGCTATGCTTTCCTTCATCATTCAGAATATTGAGCACAGGAGATGGGAGGTATTCTTACGGCTGTACAGGACATTGGTTAGACCACTGTTGGACTATCTGTTCTCACTCCTATCGGAGAGATGTGTGAAACTTGAAAGAGTTCAGAAAATATTTACAAGGGTATTGGCATGGTTGCAGGATTTGAGCTGGAGGGCGATGCTGAAAAGGATGCGGCTCTTTTCCTTGGAGCGTCGGAGGCTGAGGGGTGATATTATAGAGGTTTACAAACGTATAATGGGCATAGATAGGATAAATAATCAAAGTATTTTCACTGGGGTGGCGGAGTCCAGAACTAGGTAGTATAGGTTGACGGTGAGAGGGGAAAGATATAAAAGAAACCTAAGGGGCAACTTTCTTAACGCAGAGGGTGGTACATTTATGGAATGAGCTCCCAGAACAAGTCGTGGAGGCTAATAAAATTGCAACATTTAAAAGGCATTTGGATGGGTATTTGAATCGGAAGGATGTAGAAGAATATGGGCCACGTGCTGGGAGGTGGAAATAGATTGGGTTGGGATATCTGTTTGGCGTGGACGGGTTGGACCGAATAGTCTGTTTCCAAGCTGTACACCTCTGTGACTTTGAATCTATGCCAGCAGTAGCCGGTATCTCAGTATTCTCCTAGACAACATTGTATCGTTCAAGTGTGAATACTCACGAAAAACATTCATTTCACACTACCATATCTCCTCAAACCCCACGGACAACTTGTAACTACTATCCTTGATTGGCCCTAATATTTCTGAATGCTTTCTTTTATTCTTGATTTACCGATATAAAGCTTTCGGGTTTTCTTTGTTACCACCTGCCAGTGAGTTCTTCATGTCCCCTCCTGGCTCTTCTTATCATTCTCTTTAGGTCTTTTCTGGCAAACGTGCAACTCTCAAACGCCATAATTGAATCTTCATGATTCATACTTACATAACCCTCCTTCTTCCCATTGACAAGATATTCAAATTCTTTACGGAACCATCGCTCCCTCGTTCCAACACTTCCTCTCCGCCAAACTGGTACATATTTATGAAGGACACGCAGTC
>NW_025129160.1:0-1122 GCF_004010195.1 Chiloscyllium plagiosum | reverse complement strand
GTGTAACCAGGTCGATGATATGGCCGATGATATCGGTCACAGACTGGGTCTGGGTCAGTTTTAGGAACAAGTCAGGCTAATTTCTTTAACCTGCGAAAACAACACGTTTATTATCCAGAGCAATGTTACTCAAACTATGATGGAAAGATGAATGGCAAACTATATAATCAATATTTCCCTTTCTAACAACATACAAACATAAAAAAACTCTGCAATTTTAACTTGAAAGAACTTTGTCCAGATATTATTGGTACTCACGACAAAAGGAAAAATTGCGAGATTGTCCAAATCGTTGTTCTGCTTCTGAAGATATTGTACTCACACAGCTGCTAACAATGGGATTTCATCCTGGAACAGTTTGGATTTGGCTGAATTCCCTTTGCTTTAGGCAGTGAATAGATTCCAATGAATTATGGTCAGTGGTCACCCAAAGGGTAGCACGGTGGTGAGCAGTGCTGCCTCACAGTACCAGGGACTTGTGTTCGGTTCCATCCTTGGGTGACTGTCTGTGTGGAGTTTGTACATTCTCCCCGTGTATGTGCGAGCTTCTAAATGGGTGAACCAGTTTCTTACCACAACTCAAAGTGTGTAGGTTCGGTAGATTGGTCATGCTCAATTGTCATAGTGTTCAGGGACTTCGAGGTTAGGTGCATTAGTCAGGGGTAAATATAAGGGATTTTTTTGGGAAGTTTGGTATGGACTTGTTGGGCTGAAGGGCATGTTTCAACACTGCAGGTATTCGATAAAGATAAGAATGGTAACGATGACTTTAGAGGTTGTTTTTAGCTCGCACACATTGCTGTGATGAGGAACAATGAAGGAGAGAGAGTGCAATAGGCCATTCCTTCTCGGGCAGAATACATTTTCTCCCTCTCTGAGCTGAATCACACAATAATGTCATCCTCTTCCAAACTGGACCATGTGAGGCCACCTTGTACATTGTCCAAACTATGTCTCCATCACATTCCCTGTTCCATGTAGGTGCATCATTGCTGCTGTCATACAAAAAGCAATACCCTTACTATAAAATGGTCTCGGTCGATTTGAAATATGCTTATATGGCCCTGCATCATTAAAAAATAAAAAATAGTATTCATAATACCCGTGTTAAACTGAATGCAT
>NW_025129159.1:0-1122 GCF_004010195.1 Chiloscyllium plagiosum | reverse complement strand
GGTTATAACATTACATCTTATGAATTCAGTTTATAACAAAAAACAATGTATTATTCATAGTGGAACACAGATAATCAGCAAGGCACGATAAACAATATCTACAATTTAAATCCAATCATTCTTTATCATATACGTCCACTCACATATTGAAGGACTGACAATTTTTTTCAGATTAGATTTCCTACAGTATGAAAACAGGCCCTTTGGCCCAACAAGTCCACACCGACCCTCCAAAGAGCAACCCACCCAGACCTATTCCACTACATTTAACCCTGACTAATGTATCTAAAACTATGGGCAATTTAGCATGGCCAATTCACCTGACCTGCACTTTGGACTGTGGGAGGAAACAGGAGCACCCAAAGGAAACTCACGCAGACACGGGGAGAATCTGCAATCTCCACACAGACAGTTGCCCGAGTTGGGAATTGAACCTGGGTTCCTGGTGCTATGAGGCAGCAGTGCTGACCATGAAGGAATTAATTTATAAAGAAGCGATCTGTAATTTCCCAGTCTGATAACCAATTTAACAATGAATACCTGAACATCTTTAGATGATGGGTTTCATCTCAAGCACTTGGACTGTGTATTGTGTGAGAATTCTGAAGTCACTGGCCCTTACAAGAAGCTTTTTCAAGCTTCTGGAGATTGTTACTCATTTCTTACATTATTTTCTCAGAATTTTCAACAATTCTATAACTATAACAATTCTATAAATAATTCTAGAGCAAAACAAAAGCAGCACCATCCAGAAGCTTTCAAACGAAAAGTAAGATCTGTCTCATTCTTGCAACCCTATCAGAGTCAATTGTTACGGACTACACCAGCCTCTCTCAAAAGAAGGTAGCATAGACTCGAGCTTTTAGTGAGTTTTGACAAGATTTGTAGCTCAGGTTGAGGTTCTGGATGTAGGTTTGCTTGCTGAGCTCTACAGAATTATAGAGTAGACTCTACCAACAAACACATTGACTTGGATCCCATTTACCACCCCTGAGAAAAAATCAGGAAATGACATCACCACGGGAAATGACGTCACCATGGGAGATGATGTCACTTACCCAAGGAAACCTAAACACATAAATAGAAAGCGGACCATGCCACCAGTGCTTCATCTCACTGATG
>NW_025129158.1:0-1122 GCF_004010195.1 Chiloscyllium plagiosum | reverse complement strand
CAGTGAGTCTCAGTATCACACACTGGACAGTGATTCACAGGATTACACATTGGGCAGTGAGTCTCAGTATCACATACTGGACAGTGACTCTCAGTATCACACACTGGACAGTGAGTCTCAGTATCACACACTGGACAGTAACTCTCAGTATTTCATACTGGGCAGTGACTCTCAGTATCACACACTGGGCAGTGTCTCTCAGTATCACGCACTGGACAGTGAGTCTCAGTATCACACACTGGGCAGTGAGTCACAATATCACACACTGGAGAGTGACTCTCAGTATCACACACTGGGCAGTGAGTCGCAGTATCACACACTGGGCAGTGAGTCTCAGTGTCACACACTGGGCAGTGAGACTCAATATCACACACTGGGCCGTGTCTCTCAGTATCACACATTGGACAGTGAGTCTCAGCATCACACACTGGGTAGTGTCTCTCAGTATCACACACTGGGCAGTGAGTCTCAGTTTCACACACTGGACAATGACTCTCAGTATCGCACACTGGGCAATGACACAGCATTACACACTGGGCAGTGTCTCTCAGTATTACACACTGTGCAGTGAGTCTGAGTATCACACAGTGGGCAGTGTGTCAGTATCTCACACTGGGCAGTGAGACTCAGTAGTACACACTGGGCAGTGAGACACAGTATGACAGACAGGACAGTGAGTCTCAGTATCACACACTGGACAGTGAGTCTCAGTATCACACACTGGAAAGTGTCTCTCAGTATCTCACACTGGGCAGTGAGTCTCAGTATCTCACACTGTGCAGTGAGTCTGAGTATCACACAGTGGGCAGTGTGTCAGTATCTCACACTGGGCAGTGAGACTCAGTCGTACACACTGGGCAGTGAGTCACAGTATGACAGATTGGACAGTGAGTCTCAGTATCACACACTGGAAAGTGTCTCTCAGTATCACACACTGGGCAGAGAGTCTCAGTATCTCACACTGGACAGTGAGTCTCAGTACCACACACTGGGAAGTGTCTCTCAGTATCACACACTGGGCACTGAGTCTGAGTATCACACACTGGACAGTGAGTCAGTTTCTCACACTGGGCAGTGAGACTCAGTATTACACACTGGGCAGTGTGTCACAGTATCACACAA
>NW_025129157.1:0-1122 GCF_004010195.1 Chiloscyllium plagiosum | reverse complement strand
AATGAATCAGTCCATAAAAGAAAAAATAGGAAAAGTGTGTGCATAAACAAAGTTAAGCTGGGTGGATGCCCTACCTTTAGCTTTAATGTCCATTAGAAGCTCAGCAAACTCTATTACAGGGTTCACCCCGTATGAGCTGACAACAGGGCAGCAGTTCCCGGGACCAGGAGCTGGAATACAGATGTTAGAGGGAGGAGGAGCCTCTCTAAGGTACAAACCTTACTATGACCAACTAACAGCTTTGGTGTCAGCTTTCTCCAAACAGGTTGGACCGGAAAAGGGGGAACTACAGAGCTAGGTGCCATCTACTACAGACTGGGTCCTGCTGAAGGTGATCAAACGGAAGTGGTCGGAGCCGAGGTGGACAGGACCTTATAAGGTGGTGGAGAGGACATCTCATGTGGTTAGACTACAGGGGAAAGGAGAAAGCTGGTACCATTGGAGCCAGTGTGCAGCCACGGAACCGCCAACCAGAACTTTAGAACAAATAAGAACAGGAAACGAGTAGAAGGGTCCTAAATGTTTAATGTTTGTACGAAGAAGGTTTTGGAAAAAGGGAGAGAGGTTCTCAAGATTTCTAAGCAAAGTTGTGTAAAGGATATAATGTTTATCTCTGTAAGCAGCCCACATTACCTTAGGCTGTGGAGATTGGGAGTCTTTGCTATTGTTTTATCTATAAGTGTTATGCTGCTGTTAATAGGAGTATTAACCACAAGGGACAAACACACAGGCGAGGGAGGAAGTTCCAGGAACAAAAGAGTAGTAGGACAAGAGGCGGATAAATGTTTAAGGGAGATGAGGAGCCAGGTACACATCAGACACAATAGAAATCATGGTACAACATATCAGTTTGATTTATGCGAAGTAATTGATTGTGGCAAAGATATAGGGAGCTGGAGGGAGTATGATGTATACCTTTGTTTTTACGCCATTTACTATGACCCATGCCCGTCGTGGGATAATGTATTAACATGGACTGGGGTACAATGGACCCCCAAGAGGTCGTCACCCTTGGATAATAGATGGAACATTCGAGACCATGTGAGCCTGACAAAGGGGCAACTTGATCATTCTTCAGAGTTAAAAAAGAATCCACTTTTGTTAACCCTGACAAAATTTGAT
>NW_025129156.1:0-1122 GCF_004010195.1 Chiloscyllium plagiosum | reverse complement strand
CCAAATCCATCCACCCCCTCCCCCGCAAAAGAATCAAATTAGTATGTTGTTACTGTGCTGATCTCTCCTCCACGGGAACAAACGCTGGCGAACAGACTGTCAATGGGCACAGTTGTCCTGAACATAGACAGGAAGTGTGGACTTCTCTGAATATTCCTCTCCCTGCTCTAATAAGGCGACTTTGGAACTTCCATAGGGAATATGCTTCAGTAATTAATTTTTTACAAATTGAGAAAATTCTAAATGCAGTTTTATTTGCTGTAAAGCAGTATTTTTTAACACATTTTGGCCTCAGTCCAAAACCAAAAGTGATAATTACAATGAACTTATTCATTAAGGCTTATGAATTAATAAGTCAGGTTCGAATGAATATGACATTGGCTGTGAGCTAAGGCGGATTGGCGGCAGTGGCTGCGGAGAATGCATGGGGAGACATTGATATTCCCCAGTCATCATCACTCTTTCTGACAGACAGAATTAAATCTAATCCACAACAGGGAAACAGCCAACATTTGGGAGATGTAATGCTGAATGAAAATGTGATCTGAAAAGGATAATTTTAAATGTGATAAAATGAACAATATTTTATATACACACCATTTAATCTTTGGGTATACAGCCTGAGTAGGGTCACAGGACCTGAAACATTAACTTTGATTTCTCTTCACAGATATTGCCAGACATGCTGAGCTTGACCTCTAAGTTCTGGTTTTTTTTCTTTGAGATTGATCGTATTGTTCATATCTGGCAGGATACTTACAATTAAAAGCAGACACTAATAACAAAATTTGAAGAGCTATGGGGACAATAGAGGAGATTAACAGTAGAGATATAGTCAGTCCAAGCTGGAAGAGACAATGGGCTGAGTTTCCCCCACTTTTGCTATAATTAATTCTGTGATATGTAATCAAAGCCTTTGGAGAGGGTGTAGACAAACTAGTTTAATGAAGGATACACAGTGTTCCATCATCAATACTCTATTCCTAATATCTCATGAATTTTCAGCTGGCTCTGAAATGCCTTTTCAATCAAAGTGGAGTTCCTGAGATTTACAGGATATTCAGAAAAACATTTTTTTTTACTTTGAAACTTAAAGAGGAAACAGATTTCGGCTGCAACACA
>NW_025129155.1:0-1122 GCF_004010195.1 Chiloscyllium plagiosum | reverse complement strand
GTCTGCCATTGTTGCTGCATCCTTCCTGTGTCAGGCCTCTTTTTTCCTTGGGATAAATCTCCGCTTTGTCTCCTGAGTTATTCCCAGAAATGACTGCCATTGCTGTTCCACTGTTTTTCCTGCTCGGCTCCTCTCCCATTCAATTCTAGCCAGATCTTCCTTCATGTCTTTGTCGTTGCCTTTTCAGCAGTAATTCCGTTCCCTCTGACTCTGCCTTCTCCCTCTCAAATTGCTGAGTAAATTCAATCTTACTTTGATCACTTTTTCCGAAGCGTTCCTTCACCTTGAGCTCCCTTATCAAGTCTGCCCCATTACACAACATTAAATCCAGCACTGAGTGTTCCCTAGTGGTTTCCACAACATGCTGCTCCAAAAAGCCATCTCGTAAACATTAAACAAATTCATTTTCTTGCAATCTACTATTAACCTTACCTGTTCAGTTCATCTGCATTTTAAAACCTCGTATGATGACTGTTACTTTGCCTTTCCTGCACATCTTGTTATTTCCTGGTGTGTGTTGCGCCCCAGCTCCTGAACATTATTTGGAGGCTTATACATTGCTCCAATAATGGTTTCATTACCTTTATGGTTTCTCATTTTTACCCACACACAATCTATATGGTCTGGCCCCACTTCGTTTCTTCCGATTAGTTTAATTTTAAACTGCCTCTCTCACTTAGAGGAGGCATATGCTGATATTGGCGTTCCTGATGCTGTTTCACCCTTCTCTCAGGTTCTAAATATCTGGTTTTAAATGGTGGGGTGTCTTCTGCCAAACAGCAACTCTGCTGGAGCTATCACTGTTATTGCGTGCGGTATGGTCGTATAATCAAAATAAGGGCCAGGGAGTTTGCTATCAAGTGAAGTTGTACGTTGTCCTGGTGATACCACCCATGGAATATTGTGTCTCGTTCTGGTCATCTTATTATAGGAAAGATACAGAGGCTTTGGAGAGGATGCTAAAAAGGTTTACCAGGATGCCGCCTGTTCTGGAGGGCTTGCCTTTTGCAGAAAGATTGAATAAGCTCGGACTTTTCTCTCTGTAGAGGAGGAAGAGAGGAGACCTGATCGAGATATACAAGAAAATGTGAGGGATAGATAGTCAAGAGCAAGAGAATCTGC
>NW_025129154.1:0-1122 GCF_004010195.1 Chiloscyllium plagiosum | reverse complement strand
ACAGTGACCAGCGCTGTGTTCTCAACTATTTACCATCTATATTAATGATCAGGAGGATGGAACAGATATACAGATGCTGAGTTTGGTGATGTCGTTGCGGTCAGCAAGAGATTAAATTATCAAGAGAAGGTGGAGAGTCTGCACATAGATTCAGAGAGGTAAAGGCAATAGATAATAGTTGGAAGGTGGAATTTAAGATGATATAAACTGTCATTTCATTTACTGGAATGATAGAAAGCAATATGTTACTGAAATGGAAAGGGATTACGGACTTAATGATACTGTGTACTGGGGGGTTCACTCAGGTCCGTTCAGACATGGGAGGTTTTTCTCCATCCCTGATCGTCAGCTCCCAGACACTCCAAGTGACCCTTTTGCTCTCCGTGCACATGGAATACTTTGATGTGGTTGATTGGCGGTGGGGATGGTGTTTTGAAACGTGCATCAAGGGGACGTAAATTATCCAAGATGTATTCAATTCTTTCTACATGAAGACGCGATGATGATGGGAATGGCTGACTGCTTCTGAATGAAGAGGCCGTGACTGCTGCCAGGGCAGGGGGCATTTACCAACATGATGTACTGTGCATGGGCACGCTGTAACATTAATAGAGAGAGAGAGCTCCTTCAGTTTCTCTACCTCTCCCCATTGACATGGATACCCTGCAGATGCCATTTACACCATCGGGAATCCCACTATACTGAATACACCCAGCAGCTCCCTGCTGAGGGAGAAACAGTGCTTCTCATCCATCATATGTATCTTCCATCATCGAATGGTTAACATTGATGTTGAGATACTGGGAAATGAGGGATATGTCACTTATTCCTGCCTTGAAAGTTCTGGATCATAGAAGCTGAATGAAACAGTGACCCTAACAGCCACTGGCAGCACCATCCTCCCCCTGGTATGAAGCTGCAGGTCGTGTTGAAGGAGGTGACATCATTCTTGTTCAGTCATGGCCCCTCACACTCTGCCCCTGGGTCAAGTGGAGCTTGGGAAGCTGGTCCTGGAAAACCCGGGGTTGATATAGCAGATCCCTTTCCCGACACACACACTCGCTGCGTGGTTTCAGAGCTTCCGCTCTTTGCAGCTTCTGCTCCATTGGTTGTTCATGTTGC
>NW_025129153.1:0-1122 GCF_004010195.1 Chiloscyllium plagiosum | reverse complement strand
CTCCTTTGTTTCAAGGAGAATAATCCCAGCCGATCCAATCATTCCACGAAGTTCTACTGTATACAGAGTTAGCAACATGTTTGTAAGTCTGCGCTGTCCCTTATAGGATCCTTATATATTATTAAGACAGGTGGAGAAACTTCGGTGAGGAAACGGGTTGAAATTTCAGGCGCAGACGGGAATTGGAACTTGAAATCAGAAAGCGATTAGAATCGGATTGACCCACAGAAGGGCCAAATACAGCAATGATAACTCTGACAAATGAGAATCAAATCATATTCGATTGACATTCAATGGCTTCAATGTAACTGAATTCCTCCGTGTAATCGTCCTGGAAGCTAGTATTTAGGAAAAATGGAACCTGACCGCCCATATAAATAAGTTGACGACAAACACCTGTCCGCCGGTCGACTTTGTTTGATTATTAACTCAACTCTTGTCTCCGTGAAGCCTACATCGTCGGCAACGCACAAATTAGATGTTTAACAGAACTCTCTCCATTGCCGCCGTGGGTGCAGCTTCAATGCCACTGTAGGAACTGGGCATCCTCCACGACAATGCAGTCACTTAACTGTATATTGTTCAACACCTGAATATTTATTCCCTTAACTGCTAAGGCACAATTGCAGCAGAGTGCACCACATAGAAGATTCACTGGAGTAAGTCATCCAGGCTTTGTTGACAGAACCTTCAAAGCTCAAAAAATATACTGACTATAAGGACAAGTTTGAAGATGGACTGAACCTCCACCATTTGCAAATTACCCTCTGAGGCACATACCAGCATTACCTGGAGAGGAATCAGTGGTAAATTCATTGAGTGGTGAAGTAGTTTGATGGGCAAAGATTTATGCTTCAGCCCTCTATCTTTCAACTTTCAATTTTTTAAAATGTAGATTATTGCATGGACCAGACTTGTGCTCATTCCTTTAGTTGTTTCCTAAACTGGCGGTTACTAAAGATCGAATATCATCCACAGTCTGTGGTCAACAATAGAAAATATCCAAAAACCTCTCGAACAACTGATCCACCTGTGCAACAATCTTCAGGGATCTGTGAATGTCCATTCCAAGATCTCTTTGTTCATGGACACCACTCAGAATCCTCACTGTTATTGTTACAA
>NW_025129152.1:0-1122 GCF_004010195.1 Chiloscyllium plagiosum | reverse complement strand
TTTTTAATTTAAAAGATTATTGCACAAGAGGACAAATACACAAACAATGTCCGACTGTTCAGAACTCTTTGAAATGATCCCAATCATAGAATCCCAGCAGGCCCTTCGACCCAACAAATGCACACCGACCCCCATAAGAGCAACCCACCCAGACACATTGCCCTACTCTACTACTCTACACTTACCCCAGACTAATTCATATAACCCGCATATCCCTGAACACTGGGCAATTTAACATGGCCAATTCACCTAACCTGCACATCTTTGATTGGGGGAGGAAGCCAGAGCACCTGGCGGAAACCCATGCAGACACAGGGAGAAAGTATACATTCCACACAGACAGTTGGCCGAGGCTGGAATCGAACACAGGACCCTGGCACTGTGAGGCAGCAGCACTAATCACTGAGCCACTGTGCTACCCAGTTGAGCCATTACAAACGAAAATTTAATTCATTTACCTCCTTAATGACATTACAGATCTTCCAACCTCAGTGAAGGGTTACTCGTGCTGCCATGCTCAAGAGCCATGCTCATCTGCCGTGGCTACAATATAATACACTTTTGGGAATTTTCAGCATTCACCTGATGTTACTTTTCTTATTTGTTCTCTACTCTCCAGAACTTTAACAAATGTTCCTTAAACGTATGTCTTCAACTGTTTTGTAGCCTATCTCCCTCTTTGTCACCAACAGAATCTTTTTGTTTCTGGATTTCTTCTCAGGAATTCCAAGACCTTTCCCCAGCTTGGCTGTGTGCTCTCGTATTAACAGCATATGCTGCTGATGTTGACATTTTTGCTTTGTCTGATCATGCATCTGTCTGGATGAATCTGTTTCTGGGCCTTTTTCTCTTTAAAAAAAGCCTCAAGTTGTAACACATCAAGTCAATAAATGTTCAGACAATATTTCCAGGTTACTAGCTCTTCATTTGTCTAAATTCACATCATTTCTTGGAATTTCTGAAACTTACAAAGTTGAAACAAAACCCAACCTGGTCTCCATTGTGAAGGATCAGCATTTATCAGTGTTCAATTCTTCAGTTCACTGAGTGAGATTCTCAAGATGTTTTCTGCTTTTATTTATCAGAAGTTGACGAAATGTAAGAAAACAAAATGGGGAGAAC
>NW_025129151.1:0-1122 GCF_004010195.1 Chiloscyllium plagiosum | reverse complement strand
GTGACCCTTATCCTGAAAGAACGAGGCAGGTTACTGATGGTTGTCCTGTATTGCTGGGTATTTCTTTAGACCGCAGGTACTGCACTGAGCTGGGTGGTGAGCTCAGACCATGCCAGATGTGTCTGATAGTGTGAGCCCCTTCTGAGAAGAGAATGGTCCCCCTCTGTACTAGTCCATCCACCAGGACCTCCGTGCCCCTGTCGACAAACCGTGCTGTAATTGCCCCTTATCTGCCATGCTCGGGGTAAACTGTACAAACCAGCTCCGACATCAAAAAAGCTCAACTGTGTGCCCACAGGCCTTTTAAAGATGGCACCAGTGCCAGGGATAACATAATATCCAAGGGTATCAGTGCGATGGTGAGTACCTCCAGCCGTGATGGGTGGGAGAATAAGGCTGGTATTGAATGACAGGGGCACCATGGGGTGGGGGAGGTAGTTAATGAGATGAACTCGATAAGGTAGCACCCGGAAACGAGCTCGACCTTGTGCAGACAATCCCTCTGTCACACTCAATGAAAATGGCACTGAGATAATTTATTATTCGATTCAGCCCAATGAGACGAAGACACTGTTGAGCCCAAATCCCAGTTCCAACGCTGCAGCTGCTTGACCAATGCTCTCCATCACAGAGAAGGAGCTCAACGTCACCTTCCCCTTGGGAAATATGGCAGGGCAGGAGACTGAGGTATCAGTGAGGAAGCACTTTTGGACACATAATCATAATTCTACTAGTTTTAAAATAGAGATGGAAAAGGACGAACTGGATTTAAAAGATAATGCTCTAAATTGGATGAAGGCCAATTTTGATGATATTAGAAAGAACTTCCAAACGGGTTTGGAACAGATATTCGCAGTTACGGGGCCAGCTGAGAAAGGGAAACCTTCAAAAATGAGATATCAAAATCACAGAGACAGTCTATCCCTGTTAGAGTGAAGGGTAAGGCTGGTAGGTGTAAGGAATGCTGGAGGACTGGAGAAATTGAGTGTCAGGTTACAAATAAGAGGGAAGCATATGTCAGGTAGAGACAGAGAGAGAGATGGAGTCAAGGTTTTTTTCAGTACTCATTCACGGGATGCGGGTATCACGAGTTGGGCCTGCATTCATTACCCAACACAAACA
>NW_025129150.1:0-1122 GCF_004010195.1 Chiloscyllium plagiosum | reverse complement strand
GAGCTAGAATTTGAAAGTGGGCGAAAGAAACTGCAAATTCGAAAACCCAAACCCTTCCGTTCCTGACAGACAACAGGAATGGCCTAGCACGCTACATCCTCGTGATTTTAAATGCGAACGGACAATCCCCTAACTCGATGTCAGGTATGTTACCAATTCCGTCACTGACCCAAAGACCAGGTTTGGCTGTGACAGTTTGTCTATAGGTAATGTAAACGTCCACATCAGGGAAACAGCATTCACAAGGTGAAAAATCAGCAAACATAATCACCGTCACTGATTCACTTGGAATTCCCCACTCTGTGAACCATTTCCTTTCACTGTACTTTCATATTTGAAGTTTTTTACATTCCAGAGCCTGAACTAATTCAGCGAGAAACCACTGGTCATTTCGAGCTCGTCATCTGGAATGAGGCGAGTTGAACGATGTCTTTCTTGCTGCCAAAACATCAGCGCGGCTCAAAACGAGCTCGTGTTAGCATTAGTCTTTACTTAACTTGCTGCAGTATATCTGCTGAACAACATCAGATTATCACAGCATTGCCTTCTTCACATTGAAACCGAGGATGATAATATGAACCGACTTGGAAACTTGGAGAGAGAAACACTGCTGACGAAGACGACTATGACGTGAAGATCAGGCACTAGAGTTTGTACAGATCCCAAAGGCTACTGCAGTATCAATGAACATCCCTGCTTATGGGGCTTATTTTGCATTGCGAAAACAGGCTTTCATTCTCAGTTAGGAGATGTAGATTTAATTCTCTTCTTGTGAATTATCCGAATGAAAACTAAATCCTGGCTGCACCCAGAACACACACACGGATCCTGCCAGAACAATTCAGTGATCGATCAGAATCTTTCTGGAAGGACAATGGCAGCAAATACAAGCGAAAGCTATCACCGCAATTACCCCTCCCAGGTTCTCGCGTTTCCCAGTTGAAAATATTTTGCTGTCCTTTCAATGTCACTACGTCTAAATCTTTGCCTCATGGCATCATGCCTGTACCCCGCTACTGAGGACATCCAGGGTTATGCGTAGTAACTCAAAATCTCAATCTCTCAATTAGGGATTGACGGTGCATCACATCACATTGAGCAATGACTTTATCCCAGTAATAC
>NW_025129149.1:0-1122 GCF_004010195.1 Chiloscyllium plagiosum | reverse complement strand
CAGGTTTAAGGGGAGAGTGGTAAAATTTAAAAGAGATCTGAAGGACATTGTTTTTTTCACACAAAACGTTTAGCATGTTTGGAATGAATTGTCAGATTTAGTGGTGGATCTGGTACATTCTCAACATTTCAAAGGCATTTTATGGATCTGAATACAGACAGGAATGTTGTAAAAAAATAAACGTGAACATTTGGCAAATAGAGCAGTTGTTTACGGGCTCAGTCCCTCTGAGATGCTGCAGTGGCGATCACCAGTTTGAATATCACTCATCACTTCGTCAGTGTGTTCGGCTAGTTTTCTGGAAGATGGTTAGATTAGATTCCCTACAGTATGGAAACAGGCCCTTCCACACAACTAGTCCAAAGAGTAACCCACCCAGACCCATTTCCCTCGACCTAATGCACCGATCATTATGGGCAAATTAGATGGCAAATTCATCTGCCCTGCACATCTTTGGAGTGTGGGAAGAAACCCACGCACACGCAGGGAGAATGTGCAAACTACGCACAGGTATCAAACGTGAAACACTGGTGCTGTGAGGCAGCAGTGCTAATCATTAATTCACGGAGCCGCCCTAAAACGGGATGGAGAATGCAGGCATCGATCTCACAAACTCTCTCATGCAAACCGAGACTCTTCCATTTGAGATAACTTCCACAGGCTGGCCAATGACCATTCTTCTTGACATATTCCCAACTTCTCAGTGGGAGATATTGGCTGCGGAAAATACCTCACAAATCATGTTGCCCACGCAGCTCTCCAGCGAAACCAAAAACTGACAACTCATGAACAAAAGCAGAACTGACAAAGAGAACCTATTTTCAGACACACGGACTCATGAATGCTGTTTGTGAGACAGAGCCAGTCGTCTGGGTCATGAGCTGCACACACAAATGGCAGAGAGGCAATTCCAAATGGTGCTTTCAACGTACTGGCGCCTGAGTTCACCAGTATTCCAACAAAGTGCTCCAGGAAAGTAACATGAAACATTAGATTACATTACATTAGATTACATTACAGTGTGGAAACAGGCCCTTCGGCCCAACAAGTCCACACCGACCCGCCGAAGCGCAACCCACCCATAACCCGACATTTACCCTTACCTAACACTAAGGGCAATTT
>NW_025129148.1:0-1122 GCF_004010195.1 Chiloscyllium plagiosum | reverse complement strand
TCTTACACCAGTAGTTAACTATCCAGATTCTATTTCACATAGCCATGAGACAAGAGGGTTCAAATACTTGATTGACACAGTAACAAACCGGCCTGAGAAGCAGAGTATTTCAGGGTTCAGTCCTGGATATGTTATATATATTTGAATAGCATATAGAAATAGATTGGAGAGCAGGAAGCTGACCTACAATCATAACAAGACTGCCCCATTATTCGCCAACAGCCAGTTTGTCTTCTGTAGCAGTGAACCATTTCCAACTGTCACAATGGGATACTTTCTTCATATATCATTCATTTCTTAATTAGTTAAATGATTCATTCTTAAACTCTATAAATTCTTTGGAAATTGCGATAAATTGCCAACTGCATATCATCAGTAATTTTAATCATGAATCACCTAAAATCAACAAACTCCATATCCCAAAACTGGTCTGAGGTTTTGGATAAACCACACATTAGGAAGGATGGCAGTGTACCTGAGAGGTCGCAGATCACCCATACAATGGAAAGGATAGCAGGGCCCCTGAGAGGGGCAGATCACCCACACATTGGGAAGGATGGCAGAGTCCCTTAGAGGGGCAGATCACCCACACATTGGGAAGGATGGCAGGGTCCCTGAGAAGGGGACAGATCACCCACACATTGGGAAGGATGGCAGGGTCCCTGAGAGGGGACACACCACCCACACAATTGGAAGGATGGCAGGGACCCTGAGAGGGTGCAGTTTATCCACACATTGGGAAGGATGGCAGGGTCCATGAGAGAGGGCAGACCACCTACACATTGGGAAGGATGGCAGAGTCCCTGAGAGGGGACAGACCACCCACACATTGGGTTGGATTGCAAGGTTACTGAGAGGGGGCAGATCACCCATACATTGAGAAGGATCGCAGGGTCTCTGAGAAGGGGCAGATTATCCACACATTGGGAAGGATGGCAGGGTCCCTGAGAGGGGACAGACCACCCACACATTGGGATGGATGGCAGGGTTACTGAGAGGGGGCAGATCACCCATACATTGGAAAGGATCGCAGGTCCCTGAGAGGGACAGATCATCCACGCATTGGAAAGTATGGCAGTATCCCTGAGATGAGGACAGATCACCCACATATTGGGAAGGATG
>NW_025129147.1:0-1122 GCF_004010195.1 Chiloscyllium plagiosum | reverse complement strand
AAAAGAATGATGCTGGAATAGGACAGCCAGTCAACCAGCATCTGAGCAGGACAGTCGACGTTTCGAGCATAAACTCTGAATCAGAAATGAAGGTGGTGGCCCAAGGGGGCAGAGAGATGAAAGGGAAGGGGCGTGAGTGTCTGGATGTAAACTGGAAATGCGATTGATAGAAGAAGGTGATGATAATAGGTGGGAGAAGAGGATGGCTGATTCAGGACGTGGCTGAAGAGCTTCAGGGCGGAGAAGACGACGGGGTACAGTAAGAGAGAAACTCACTGAGATCCTTGCAGAGGGACGAGAGAACATCTTCAAGGTAGTCATACTTGGGAGAGGCTTCGCAGTAAGGTTATAATCAACTAGGAGAAAGTGGAGACTGCAGATGCTTGATATCACAGTCGAAAAGTGTGGTGCTGGAAAAGCAGAGCTGCTCAGAAGCTGCCCCTCGGATGCTGACTGATCGGCTGTGCTTTTCGAGCACCACACCTTCAGATTACCATGGTGGAGTTGGCAATCCTCTTCTTGCAGTGTGTGTGTGTGTGTGTGTGTGTGTGTGTGTGTGTGTACGTGTTATTTGGAATACATCAAAGGCTATGGATACAGTAAAAGCTTCAGTTCATATCTAATGATAGTTGCCCAATAGTGAGATCTCTGACTAATCAGTTACACTTTCAATCTTTTTGAAAGGCAAGAAATAAACAACTCCGGCAGGGAGATAGCTATGATCAATCAAACATCACTCAGTCCACGTGAAGGTAAGAAATAAGTATTTGATTGTACCTGGGCAGTTGGATAAATTTATCAATGCCAAAACATTAAATCAAAGTCTTGAGCATATTTGAACACGACGTTGCCATTTTTCGAGCATGATTCCAAGGAAAGGATATTATATCCAGGCAGCAGTTTAGATTCAATGACTCCAACAAAGTCAATTGTTCAAACTGGACAAAATTTATCCTTCATTTCTCTTAGCAGAAGATGACAACACATTGCAAGCCTTTTATAATTGGAATTGTAAGTCAAAACTACAAAATAGTAGAGTTTCTTTTTAAAAGTGGAAAAGGTTTGGACAATAAATTGAGAGCAGGTCAACATTGTGCTCGTTTTCTTTCTTCTGACAAACTG
>NW_025129146.1:0-1122 GCF_004010195.1 Chiloscyllium plagiosum | reverse complement strand
TTAATCTCTCCCCCATGCTGGGATTGATCCCTGACACACGCTGGGATTGTTCTCTCCACCACACTGGGATTGGTCTCCTCCTCACACTGGGATTGATCTCTCCCCTACACTGGGATTGATCTCTGCCCCACACTGGGAGTGATCACGCACCCACGCTGGGATTAGGCTCTCCCCGTGCTGGGATTGGTCTCTAGCCCACCTGGGATTGTTCTCACCCCCTAGCTGGGATTGGTCCCTGCCCCACTCTGGGACTGGTCTCTACCCCATGCTGGGATTGATCTCTTCCCCACGCTGGGATTGGTCTCTCCCTCACACTGGGATTGCTCTCTCCCCCAAAGTGGGATTAATCTCTTCCCCACACTGGGATTGATCTTTACCCCGAGCTGGGATTGATCTCACCCCTACACAGTGATTGATCTCTGCACCAAGCTGGGAGTGATTATGCCCACACGCTGGGATTGGTCTCTGCCCCATGCTGGGATTGATCTCTCCTCACACTGGGATTGATCTCTCCCCACACTGGGATTGATCTCTCCACCATGCTGTGATTGGTCTCTCCCCGTGCTGCGATTGATCTCTTGCCCACCTGGGATTGTTCTCACCCCCTAGCTGGGATTGGTCCCTGCCCCACTCTGGGACTGGTCTCTACCCCATGCTGGGATTGATCTCTTCCCCACGCTGGGATTGGTCCCTGCCCCACTCTGGGACTGGTCTCTATCCCATGCTGGGATTGATCTCTTCCCCACGCTGGGATTGATCTCTCCCCTACACTGGGATTGATCTCTGCCCCACGCTGGGATTGGACTCTCTCCCACACTGGGATTGATCCCTCCCCCACGCTGGGATTGGACTCTACCCCACATTGGATTTGATCCCTTCCCCACGCTGTGATTGGACTCTCCCCCACACTGGGATTGATCCCTTCCCCACGCTGGGATTGGTCTCTGCCCCCCGCTGGGATTGATCTCTCCCCAACACTAGGATTGATCTCTCCCCTACGCTGGGATTGGTCTCTGCCCCAGGCTGGGATTGATCCCTACCCCACACTGGGATTGGTCGCTCACCCACGCTGGGATTGATCTCTCCCCCATGCTGGGATTGATCTCTCCCCCACCCTAGGAT
>NW_025129145.1:0-1122 GCF_004010195.1 Chiloscyllium plagiosum | reverse complement strand
AAAAACAAATGAATATGTCACTAACCTTTGTTTACTTCAGGTCCGAGAATACTCAGATCAATAGCTCTCTTGCTTACTTCTGCTGGTCATGTTCGCAAAGAGATATGGCAAATTGCCAAGTGTGATTTTCCTTTCAATAAATAATTTTGACTCAGTTTGCCTGCAAATATCTTTTCCTCCCTTTGTGCTTTTCTTCTTTTACATTGGTGTCTCGCACCTTACAAATGACAGCAAAGGATTGAAAGGAGATGGGAGCATTTCGCTCATCAAGTCAACGGTAGCTTTCAATGAGATCACGGCTGATTTGGTCAATGCTCAATCCACCTGAGCTGTCTGGAGTCATGGCCGAGTGGTTAAGGCGATGGATTAGAAATCGATTGGGGCTTCCCCACGTAGTTTTGAATCCTGCTGACTACGTTATGAATGCTTTCCTGCTGGTACAATTTTCGCTCAAAGTTCAGAAAAACTATTTTGTGAACCAGGCCGATAATTTGATTAGACTTGGGAAACTCGAGTTCTTCATCAGAAATGTTCCATATTTAAACCATTATCTCTGTTTCTCTTTCCAGATACACTGCTCGACCCATCGGGTTTCTGCAGCTGTTGTTGAACGTCCTGAGCAGAAGTGCTGCTTTTCATTCGACTCCTTTAATCCCTGTCCACTGTTCTCTGACTCGGGTCAGTGGCAACGCTTCCTCCTGCTCGACAAAGTGCTCATTCCCCACCGCTCCCTCTCCCATCATTAGAAACAACCGCAGGAAATCGCCACCTAACCACCTTTGTTCCAAAGTGAAACTCATCAGCCTCGGGAATCTCTCCACCAAA
Source organism: Chiloscyllium plagiosum (assembly GCF_004010195.1). NCBI lineage: Eukaryota > Metazoa > Chordata > Chondrichthyes > Orectolobiformes > Hemiscylliidae > Chiloscyllium > Chiloscyllium plagiosum. The sequence continues at coordinate 297 of NW_025129145.1, read as the reverse complement.
CGGGACTTCTCATCCCTGGACATGGTGCAAGCCAGAGGATTGTGAAAAGATACTGTGAAAATATTGCCAGTTGGCAGTTGAAAAAATGTTTAGGAAGCAAACCATATAATTTAGGCTCCAGCTTTGTAAATCTTGAGAAACTCTTTGGGAAATGGAATCAGAGGAGAATGAAGAAGTGTGAACTGTCGGACCGAGTAGAGGACGGGACATTGACTCTGATGTTCTCGGGACAGGAACTGATCTGAGACTTTGAAATCATTCTCACTCACGTACGTGACGAATGCAAACTTCATCTGG
>NW_025129144.1:0-1121 GCF_004010195.1 Chiloscyllium plagiosum | reverse complement strand
TTGGTGGATAATATTATTTCGAAATGGACAAATCTGTTCAGATAAAAATCTCAATTAAGATTTACTAGAAAAGCAACCTCGTTTTAAAAACCAGTTACCTATGTCGATTCTTCTTTGTAGATTTTCCTCTGTTGATTTCCTCTCAGTCGGTTTTGATGTTCTGCCCCGACCTGTTCAAAATGTCCGGTTTCAACCTACAAAAATACCGGTCATTATATTGGTTTGATGTCATCAAAAAAGTTTTATTCAAATTTGATTGGATTTTGGTTTCTTGCGAGATAATTTAAACTGATTGGCCGAATTTGATTTTTTTCTTCCATTGCACCACAACTGCACTATCGAATTCATTGTTTTCTTCTCTCTCTCTCTTCCTCTTTCTCTCCCCATTTGATTACCTTCTAACTCCATTTCCCTCAATTGCAATTTAGGTTTTTCTACTTCTACTGCAATTGGCTCTTTCTGTGATTCACATAAGTGTTTGAGTAACTCCCTTACAAATTCGGCTTTATTTGTGTACCTAGTTAAATCCAAATCTAACTTATTTGCTAATTCTAGAAGTGTTTTTTTTGTAATTCCTTTCAAACTTCTTTGACAAATTTGAAAATCATCTTCAAATCCCAGGACTTCTTTTGTAATTTTAAGAGCCATTTGTCTCACTTTTAATTTAGCCTATCACAAGTCTCCGAATTGAAACAAATGTCTTCACTTACATTTTATTTTAAGTTCGAGGACACTAACCTGCAACTGTTTAAATGTACTGGGTGTTTTCGTGCACCACATCTACTCACAACTGTCCAAATCTCCGACTGTATTTGTCTAAACCTGTTCAAATCGTGGACAAACGCCACTAAACTGTTACGGCACATGTGAAGCCCTCCCCTAAATTAAAACAGCAACACAGAGTGGGAGCAGCGGCCGAGTAAAGGCGAACCCGGGAGACTACAGCTAAGGTAAAACAGTTTGTTTCAAAATTACTTACCTGTAGCGGGCAGCGGTGTTTTTTATTCTCTCTTCACAAAAAGAGCGGGAGCAGCAGAGGAAGTGACGGCAAACAGAGTGGCAGCCGGGAAGGAGAACTGTGAGTATAAATACTCTCCTTTTAATCACCAACGGTCATTTGA
>NW_025129143.1:0-1121 GCF_004010195.1 Chiloscyllium plagiosum | reverse complement strand
TCGGGTTTATTGCATCCGCTGCACCCGATGTGGCCTCCTCTATATTGGGGAGACAGGCCTAATCCCTAATCAAATTATTCCTTTTCAGATGATTATAAATCCTATCTCTTGTAACCATTTCCAACACCTTACCCACAACTAAAGTAAGGCTCACTGGCCTATAATTACCACTACTCCTGTCGACAATAATGACATAAAAATTGAAGCCCAAAACTCTGCAATCTCCTCCCTGGTTTCCCAGAGAATCTGAAGATACTTAACTTTGCAAGGGCCTAAAACACTGGATATTGACCAAGACTGCATTTGGGCAGTAATCCAGAGCGTAAAAAACACACGAGGGAATGTTTCAACAGGAAGTGAGTTGAGGCACGGCAGAGTTAGAACATAGAACAATACAGCACAGAACAAACCTTTCGGCCCGCGATGTTGTGCCAACCTATGAACTAATCTAAGCTCATCTCCCTACATTATCCCATCATCATCCATGTGCTTATCCAAGGATTGTTTAAATTTCCCTAATGTTGGACAATGTTACAAAGATGATATTAGGTTAAGTTAGTGATGGCACAAATGCATAGTCAGAAGCTCATCTTGCTGCTAAATAGGAACATAGACAGAAGTAGTCATTTGTCCCCTCAAGGCCATCCCATCATTTAATAAGATCATGGCTGATTAGTGGCATAACTCCACATATCTTTCTTTGGTCAATATCTCTTAATACCTCTGTACCTCTCAGATTTAAAATTAACAACTGGTCCAGCATTCACTGTGATTCGTGGAAGCTAATTCCAAACATTTACAGGGCAACCTCGATTATCCAAACGACACGGGCAGGGAGTATTTTGTTCGGATAATCGAATGTTCGGATAACACAGTTTATCCAAGCATCAGGACCTTGAGATCTTATTTGGATAATTGATGTTCGGTAATCAAGGTTGTCCTGTATTATTCTTTGTGTGTGGAAGTGCTTCCTAACATCTCTCCTGAACAGTCTGGTCCTAATTCTCAGACTGTGCTCACTAGTTTCCCAATCAGTGGAAATAGTTTATCTTCATCTATCTTGGCTTTTATTGTTAACACCTCAAAGATTTAAGACCATAAGACATAGGAGCGGAAGTAAG
>NW_025129142.1:0-1121 GCF_004010195.1 Chiloscyllium plagiosum | reverse complement strand
ATGTGACTGTATGCCGATGGTGTTGACGGTCAGTTTTGATGTGACCGTATGCCGATGGTGTTGGGGGTCAGTATTGATGTGACTGTATGCCGATGGTGTTGGGGGTCAGTATTAATGTGACTGTATGCCGATGGAGTTGGGAGTCAGTATTGATGTGACTGTACACTGATGGTATTGGGGGTCAGTATTGGTGTGACTGTATGCCGATGATGTATTCGGTCAGTTTTGATGTGACTGTATGCCGATGGTGTTGGTGGTCAGTTTTGATGTGACTGTATGCTGATGGCGTTGGGAGTCAGTATTGATGTGACTGTATGCCGATGGTGTTGGGGGTCAGTATTGATGTGACTGTATGCCGATGATGTTGGCGGTCCGTTTTGATGTGACCGTATGCCGATGGTGTTGGTGGTCCGTTTTGATGTGACCGTATGCCGATGGTGTTGGTGGTCTGTTTTGATGTGACTGTATGCTGATGGCGTTGGGAGTCAGTATTGATGTGACTGTATGCTGATGGTGTTGGGGTTCAGTATTGATGTAACTGTATGCTGATGGTTTTGGGAGTCAGTATTGATGTGACTGTATGCCGATGGTGTTGGGAGTCAGTATTGATGTGACTGTATGCCGATGGTGTTGGGAGCCAGTATTGATGTGAATGTATGCCGATGGTGTTGGGGGTCAGTATTGATGTGACTGTACACTGATGGTGTCGAGTCAGTATTGATGTGACTGTATGCCGATGGTGTTGGGAGTCAGTATAGATGTGACTGTATGCCGATGGTGTTGGGGCTCAGTATTAATGTGACTGTATGCCCATGGTGTTGGGGGTTAGTATTGATGTAACTGTATGCCGATGGTGTTGGGAGTCAGTATTGATGTGACTGTAACCCGATGGTGTTGGGGGTCAGTATTGATGTGACTGTATGCCGATGGTGTTGGGAGCCAGTATTGATGTGAATGTATGCCGATGGTGTTGGGAGTCGGTATTGATGTAACTGTATGCTGATGGTGTTGGGAGTCAGTATTGATGTAACTGTATGCCGATGGTGTTGGGAGTCAGTACTGATGTGACTGTATGCCGATGGTGTTGGAAGTCAGTATTGATGTAACTGTATGCCGATGGT
>NW_025129141.1:0-1121 GCF_004010195.1 Chiloscyllium plagiosum | reverse complement strand
TTGTGAACATGAAGAAGGTCACCCGTCAGCCTCTGATGCTCCAGGGAAAACACCACCAGCCTATTCAGCTTCGCCCATTAGCTCAAATCCTCCAACACTGGCAAAATCCTTGTAAATCTTCTCTGAACCCTTCCAAGTTTCACAATATCATTCCGATTATAAGGAGACCAAAATTGCAATATTCTGACAGTTGGCTAACCGACGTCCTATACAGCCCCAACATGACATCCTAACTCCTGTATTCAATACTCTGACCATGAAACGAAAGCATACCAAACGACTTTTTTCACAATTCTATCTACCTCCGACTCGACTTTCAAGGAGCTACGAACCTGCATTCCAAATCTCTTTGTACAGCAACACTCCCTGGGGCCTTACTATTAAGTGTATAAGTCCTGCTAAGATTTGCTATCCCAGAATACAGCATTTGTCTGAATTAAACTCCATCTGCCACTTCTCTGCCCATTGGCCATCTGGTCAAGAACCTGTTGTAAGCTGAGGTAACTATCTTCGCTGTCCACTACACCTCCAGTTTTGGTGTCATCTGCAAACTTACTAATTGTATCTCTTGTGATCGCATCCAAATCATTTATGCAATTGACAAAAAAATGTAGAGGGCCCAGCATCGATCCTTGTGGCACTCCGGTGGTCACAGGCCTCCAGTCCCGATAAAATACCCTCCACCACCACCGTCTATCTTCCTCCTTCAAGCCAGTTCTCTATCCAAATGGCTAGTTCTCGCTGTAGTCGGTCAGATCTAAACTTGCTAATCAATCTCCCATGAGGAACCTTGTCGAACTCCTCACCGAAATCCATATAGATCACGTCTACCACTCTGCCCTCATTATTCTTCTTTGTGACTTCCTCAGAAAAAGCTCAATCAAGTTTGTGAGTCATGATTTCCCACACACAAAGCCATGTTGACTCTCCCTAAGTAGTCCTTACCTTGCCAAATACATGCACATCCTGTCCCTTAGGATTCCCTCCAACAACTTGCCCACTACCGGCATCAGGTTCACTTGTCTATATTTCCCTGGCTTGTCCTTACAAGCCTTCTTAAACACTGGCAACGGATTAGCAAACCTCCTGTCTTCCGGCACCTGACTTGTGACTATTGCTTA
>NW_025129140.1:0-1121 GCF_004010195.1 Chiloscyllium plagiosum | reverse complement strand
ACACCAAGTTCAAAGTTTCTTTCTCAGCAGTCGGGTATGTCTGCTGATGAACGTTCAAATTCCTGAAGAAATACTTGTCGGGTCTTTCTATCTTCTCGCCGTCTTCCTGCAGGAGCACAGCACAGACACCCACATAAATTGCATCGATAGCCACCTTGAAAGGTTTCAAGTAATCAGGTGTGGCTATCACTGGAGGAGTGGTTTACACTGTTTTCAGGCTATCAACGCCTCCTGGCTGTCCGCTATCAACTGAAACATCTTGCCTTTTATTTTGCAATCACTGAGTGGAACAGCCACACTGCTAAAATTCGACACATTTTTTTGGTAAAATGAACTTAATCTTAGGAACCGTATTACTGCTCTTTTGGTCGATGGTATGAAAAATTCCTCATTTACTTTCGTTCTCCCAACCCGTGGACCAGGGACCAGGAAAGTGACTTGGGCTTTGGCAAATTCATATTTCGCCAGGTTTATCACCGAACCAGCCTTCCAAAGTCGATTGAACAAGTCGGTTAAATGCTGTAAATGGTCTTTCCATGAGAGACTAAAAATCACTAAACATGTCATCGATGTACACAACACAGATTTGTCATCCAGCAATTACCTTATTGGTTGGTCTCTGAAATGTGGCCAGAGAGTGTTTCATCCCAAATGGCTTACTGTAACTGATCAGTTCATTTGGCATTGCAAAAGCTGAATTGTCCTTTGCTCTTTCTGACAAAATTATCTGCCATAGACTCTGAACAAGTCCATCTTAAAATATAAGTTTCTTGTCCCACCTTTTCAACACAATCTTCCAATCCCACAATAGGATAAGTATCAGTCTTTGTAACTGCATTGGTTTTGCGAACGTCCACACAATTGGGTACCATCTTGCTTTGCCACATAACGATGGGTGAGCTCCAGTTTCTGTAAATGACTACGATTATGTTCTCTTCGAGCAATTTCCTTCTTAACCTGTGCCAAATAATGAGACTTATGCCGATAAGTATATTGATTAATCGGAACAGTACCTTCTATATCAACATCATCCACAATTAGATGAGTGCTTCCGATTTTGTCTTTCCCGCATATTTCCCCATGTTATCGTAATAACTCTTTCAGGTCATTTCGATTTTTCT
>NW_025129139.1:0-1121 GCF_004010195.1 Chiloscyllium plagiosum | reverse complement strand
CGCTGCTTCAGAATTTGACTCGGACTGCAATTTCTTGATTTGTGAGCCTTGTTTCTCACAGTTTAACTGGCTTTTTCTTGGTGAACAGAACGGGTATGGGGTCACAGATGGTTTATAGGAGAACACAAGCTGGTTGAGTTGAGAAGCCATTGCAAGGAGAACAGAGTGTAGATGACTTCGCAGAGTGTTTTTCAGGAAACAGAGCATGCATGTGCTCACATGAGGTTGCTAGGAGAACAGAGTCAGTACGAATTCAAAAGCCTTTTCTAGGATGTCCATTAATGATTGTTTCACAGTCTGTCCTGAGATGATACAAAAGTGTTTGCGTTCTCAGACCGTTATCTCAGAACAGACTGGGAATAGTTTCACAGGCTTTTGCTTGTGAAACTGAATAACACTTAGTACAATGCCGTTGCAAGGAGGACAAAATCGCTTTCGATTCCCAGGACATTTTTAGTTGAACAAAGTGGAGAGAGGTTCACGGGCCGTTCCGAGAGAAACCGAGCAGAGATGGGTTCACAGTATGTTGCTAGGAGAATAGCGAGGGGATATGTTAATGGAATTTTGCAAGGAGACAAGCTTGGGTATGGGTTGACAGGCCGTTGCTCTGAGAAAAGCGCGAGGTTTGGTGCAGAGACCGTTGTTTAGCGAGCAGAATCGGAATGTATTCACAAATTGTTGCTATGAGAATAGAGTGCAGACGTGTTCATAGTCCGTTGCTAATTGAATAGTCTGGGCATTGTTTCAAAAGCTGTTGCTAGTCAAAAGGGTGGGTATGGTTTGCAGACCTTGCTGGGAGAACGCATTGGTTGTGAGTTCAAATTTCTTTGCTGGTACGTCCAGCGAATGATGTGTTCTCAGACTGTTCTGAGGGGATATCAGCAGATTTGAGTTTCACAGGCCGTTGCTACTGCAACAGTCTGGCATGGTTTCAAAAGATGTTTTTTCGAGAAATGGCGTGGGATGGGGTCATAGGCTGATGCTAAGAGAACAGTATGTCAATGCATTCCCACACCATTGCTCCGTTACAGAGTGGTGATGTGATCACAAACAGTTTCTAAGAAAATGGATAGGTTATGGGTTCAGAGGCTGTTGCTAGGGGCTGAAAGACAACCCTCTGC
>NW_025129138.1:0-1121 GCF_004010195.1 Chiloscyllium plagiosum | reverse complement strand
CTCTGTAGCATCATCAGCCTTGCTTTCTACTCTGACACATCTCCAGCCTTGCTTTCCTATCTCCGTAACAATTCCAGCCTTGCTTTCCTATCTCTGTAACATCTCCATCCTTGCTTTGCTATCTCATTAACACCTCCAGCCAGGCATCCCTATCTCTTTAACCTCTCCAGACTTGCACTCCTATTCTCTGCAATATCCCCTGACTTATATCCTATCTCTGTGACATCTCCAGCCTTGCTTTGCTATCTCGGCAACATTACCAGAAGGCTGACCTTTCTCTGTAACATCTCCAGCCTTGCTTTCCTCTTTCTGTAACATTTTCTGCCTTGCTTTCCTATCTCTGTAACATCTCCAGCCTTGCTTTCCCATGTCTAATATCTCCAGCCTGACTTTCCTATCACTGTAACATGTCCAGCCTTTCTTTCCTCCCTCTTTGACGTCTCCAGCATTACATTCCTATCCCTGTAACATCTCTAACCTTGCTGTCCTTTCTCTGTAACATCTCGACCCTTGCTTTCCAATCTGTATAAAATCTCCAGCCTTGCTTTCATTTCTATGTAACACCTCCAGCCTTACTTTCATATCTCTGTACCAACTCCAGCCTTGCTTTCCACTCTCTGAAACATCTCCAGCCTTGCTTTTCTATCTCTGTAACATCTCTAGCCTTGCCATCCACTCTCTGATCCACCTTCAGCCTTGCTTTCCTCCCTTTCCGTAACATCTCCTACATTGCTTTCCTATCTCATTAACATCTCCAACCTGGAATTCCTATCTCTTTAACCTCTCCAGACTTGCTTTCCTTATCTCTGTAATATCCCCTGACTTATTTCCTATCTCTGTAACATCTCCAGCCTTGCTTTCCTCTCTCTGCAACATTTCCAGAAGGCTGTCCTATCTCTGTAACATCTCCTGCCTTGCTTTCCAATCTCTATAACATCTCTAGCCTCGCGTTCCTATCTCTGTAACGTCCCCACCCTTGCTTTTCTATGTCTTCAACATCTCCAGACTTGCTTTCCTATCTCTGCAACACCTCCAGCGTTACTTTCCTATCCCTGTAACAATTCCAGCCTTGCTTTCCTATCTCTGTAACATCTCCAGCCTTGCTTTGCTATCTCAGCAAC
>NW_025129137.1:0-1121 GCF_004010195.1 Chiloscyllium plagiosum | reverse complement strand
GCGCACACACACAGGGCGAGGGAGGGACACGCACGCGCACACACACAGGGCGAGGGAGAGACACGCGCGCGCACACACACAGGGCGAGGGAGGGACTCGCGCGCGCACACACACAGGGCGAGGGAGGGACACGCGCGCGCACACACACAGGGCGAGGGAGGGACACGCGCGCGCACACACACAGGGCGAGGGAGGGAATCGCGCGCGCGCACACACAGGGCGAGGGAGGGCCACGCGCGCGCACACACACAGGGCGAGGGAGGGACACGCGCGCGCACACACACAGGGCGAGGGAGGTACATGCGCTCGCACACACACAGGGCGAGGGAGGGACACGCGCGCGCACACACACAGGGCGAGGGAGAGACACGCGCGCGCACACACACAGGGCGAGGGAGGGACACGCGCGCGCACACACACAGGGCGAGGGAGGGACACGCGCGCGCACACACACAGGGCGAGGGAGGGAATCGCGCGCGCGCACACACAGGGCGAGGGAGGGCCACGCGCGCGCACACACACAGGGCGAGGGAGGGACACGCGCGCGCACACACACAGGGCGAGGGAGGTACATGCGCTCGCACACACACAGGGCGAGGGAGGGACACGCGCGCGCACACACACAGGGCGAGGGAGGGACACGCGCGCGCACACACACAGGGCGGGGCAGGGACACGCGCGCGCACACACACAGGGCGAGGGAGGGACACGCGCGCGCACACACACAGGGCGAGGGAGGGACACGCGCGCGCACACATACAGGGCGAGGGAGGGACACGCGCGCGCACACACACACAGGGCGAGGGAGGGACACGCGCGCACACACACAGGGCGAGGGAGGGACACGCGCGCACACATACAGGGCGAGGGAGGGACACGCGCGCGCACACACACAGGGCGAGGGAGGGACACGCGCATGCACACACACAGGGCGAGGGAGGGACACGCGCACGCACACACACAGGGCGAGGGAGGGACACGCGCGCGCACACACACAGGGCGAGGGAGGGACACGCGCGCGCACACACACAGGGCGAGGGAGGGATACGCGCGCGCACACACACAGGGCGAGGGAGGGACACGCGCGCCACACACACAGGGCGAGGGAGGGACACGCGCGC
>NW_025129136.1:0-1121 GCF_004010195.1 Chiloscyllium plagiosum | reverse complement strand
GGCATACCTCCCACTATACAGTAACCATCACGGCCCAACATACCTACCACTGCACAGTAACCGTCACGGCCCGACATACCTCCCACTGTACAGTAACCATCACACCCCGACATACCTCAAACTGCACAGTAACCATCTCGGAGAGACATAGCTCCCACTGTGCAGTAACCATCACGGCCCGACATACCTCCCACTGTAGAGTAAGCCTCACGGCCCGACATACCTCCCACTGTACAGTAACCATCACAGCCAGTCATAACTCCCATTGCACAGTAACCATCACAGCTTGACATACCTCCCACTGTACAGTAACCATCACGGCCCGACATACCTCCCACTGTAGATTAACCATTACAGCTCGACATTCCTCCTACTGTACAGTCACTGTCACACGGCCCATCATACCTCCCACTGTACAGTCACTGTCGTGGCTCGTCATACTTTCCATAGTACAGTAACCATCACGACCTGACATACCTCCCACTGTACAGTAACCATCACACCCCGACATACCTCCCAATGTACAGTAACCATCACGTCCCGACATACCCCCCACTGTACAGTGACGATCACACCCTGACATCCATCCCACTGCACAGTAACCATCACGGCCCAACATACCTCCCACTGTACAGTCACTGTCAGGGCCCGACATACCTCCCACTGTACAGTAACCATAACAGCCCGACATGCCTTCCACTGTACAGTAACCATCATGGCCCGACATACCTCACACTGTAGATGAACCATCACGACCCAACACACCTTCCACTGTATAGTAACAGTCACAGCTCGACATACCTCCCACTGTACAGTAACCATCATGGCCTGACATACCAACTACTGTACAGTAACCATTAAGGCCTGACATACCTCCCACTCTACAGTAACCATCACGGCCTGACATACCTCCCATTATATTTTAACCCGCATGGCCCAACATACCTCCCATTGTACAGTAACCATCATGGCACGACATACCTCCCACTGTAAAGTAACAGTCACAGCTCGACATATCTCCCACTGTACAGTAACCATCATGAAGAAGGGCTTATGCCCGAAACGTCGATTCCCCTGTTCCCTGGATGCTACCTGACATGCTGTGCTTTTCCAGCAACACA
>NW_025129135.1:0-1121 GCF_004010195.1 Chiloscyllium plagiosum | reverse complement strand
GTGGTAAGGCATAGGTCAACTAGCTTGATGATAGTCTCCTTGTTGATGTAGTTAGTGGTGTTTGGTGTCTGTGGCTTTGGGTCTTCTAATAGTGTAGTCCGTGTTTCCTTGGCCAGGTTAATGTTGATTGAGGTAAACAGGGTTGTTACATCAAAGGAGACCATTATTTCATCCTCTTCTATCTTACTGTCTTTAATGGTCCTCAGAAATTCTTGGTTGGAATGGATGGAGTGGAGTGAGCCTTATACTAAGTTTCCTGGTCTTTGGTGTAGCTCCTTGGCCAATCTGTAAGTTGGTGACTGTCGTGATGGGACTTCGAGGTGGTAATTAGTGCGATTGTAATTATTCTCCTCTTCGGGGACTGAACATAGCTGAGTAATTTTCCACATTGCCAGGGAGATGTCAGAGTTGTAGCTGGAATGAAACAGCTTCCCCAGGGACACGGCTTGTTGTGCAGCAGAAGTCTTCAGTCCTATTGCAGGAATGGGGTCAGGGCACATTGCCTTTGTCGTATCGACTGTGTCCAGCTGTTATTTCATGTCACGTACATCAAAACGAATTGTTTGAAGACTGGCATCTGCGAGTCTGTGGGAATCATGATGAGTGTGAGTTGGATCATCTTCTCAACACTTCTGTCTGAGGATAGTGCAGACACCACATCCTTGACTTCTTTTTCACTAATGTACAGAGTTGTTCCGATATTTAGGATGAGGATATTTGTGGAGTCCTCTCCTCCACTAAATTGTTTAATAGTCCATCGACATTTATGCTTGGATTTAGCAGGACGAGAGAGCTTAGATCCGATCTGTTAGCCTTGGGATCATTACTCCCTCTCCATCAGAAGTTAATTCTGCTGTTTGGAATGTAACCAGTCAAGTGCCGTCGCTTTAACGGGATGTCAACAGGTTTAGGTGCACGTAATTCCGATCTTGGCATCAGCCCTGTATTCAGTGATCTAACCTGGTTTCTGATGCAGTAACACTTCCATTTTCCTATTCTCATTCTGCTAAGGGCATCTCCCTGGTGTCTCACCTCCAATTTGTTTCTTTAACTCAATCCATTTAAGGTAATTATCTAAATCGTTTCTTTTCCACAATGTCAACTTCAGTATTTGAAGTGAA
>NW_025129134.1:0-1121 GCF_004010195.1 Chiloscyllium plagiosum | reverse complement strand
CTTCACTATCGCTGAGTGAATAATCTGTAATGTGTCTTACCCAACCATGTTGTGGGAGCACCTTCACCATACAACTGCAGCAGTACAAGGAAGTCAAACATCACCTTCTCAACAGGCAACAGAGCTTTGGCCTTGATCACTGGTATCTGTGGAAGGAGAAGTACACATCATGTTTCAGAGAGTGCATTATAGGGAATGAAAATGGTGCAGAATTTGACTGTCAGAAATGGAAGGAAAATCCACTCACTTATTGGAAAAAAGAACTCTTGACTGTCAAAGATATTGTGGAAAAAATAACCTGATAATGGAGCATATGGTCAGGAGCCAGGCAGCAGTGGAAAATTCATTTACAAAAAGGTCTGTGAAGGTAATAGTAAAATACTACACATAGCAAAAATATACACGATAGACTGAGAAAGCTAGACAACAAACAAGTGGACATCAAGGAGCCCAGAGATGAATCAGAGCAATATTCACTTTTATGATCTCACAATCAGAGATGTCTAGCACAGGAACAGACTCTTCGGTCCAACCCATCTATGCCAACCAGATATTCTAACCTAATCTATTCCCATTTGCCAGCACTTGGCCAACATCACTCTGAACCCTTCCTATTCAAATGCCTTTGAAATGTTACAATTTTAGTTGTCCTTTAGGCTCGTTTTGAAGTCCCCCCCTCCAACTCTAAACCTATATCTTCTAGTTCTGGGCTCCACCAACCCTTGTCTATTTACACTATCCATGTCCCTCACAATTTTATAAACCTCAATAACATCACACCTCAGCCTATGACACTCCAGGGAAAATGACCCCAGCCTATTATGCCTCTCCCTGCAACTCAAATCCTCCAACCCTGGTCACATCCTTGAAAATCAATTCTCAAACCTTTCAAGTTTCAGTGCCTCCTTCTGATAGGAGGGAGACCAGAACTGCTCATTCCTGAAGAAGGGCCTGTGCCCGAAACGTCGAATCTCCTGTTCCCTGGATGCTGCCTGACCTGCTGTGCTGTTCCAGCAATAAAGTTTCAACTTTGATCTCCAGCATCTGCAGACCTCACTTTCTCCTCCCAGACCACAATTGCACACAATATTCCAAAAGTGACCTAACCAATGTCCTGTCCA
>NW_025129133.1:0-1121 GCF_004010195.1 Chiloscyllium plagiosum | reverse complement strand
GTAGTCTCACTGAAGTTCTATAAATCCGTAGCAGAACTTTCCGAACATAGAAATCATAGAGTGCCTACTGTGTGGAAACAGGCCATTTGGCCCAACAAGTCCACACCGATCCTGTGAAGAGTATCTCACCCTGACCCACTCCCCTCCTCTATTACTCGATATTACTCCTGACTAATGCACCTAACTTACATATCCCTGAACACCATGGGCAATTTAGCTTGGCCATGTCACCTAACCTGCACATCTTTGTACTATCCATATTTTCAATGCTCCTTCCAATGAAGGCAAACTTGCTACAAGCCTTTTTTACCCCCTTATCCACCAGCACTGCCACCTTCAGTGATCTGTGGACCTGCACACCCAGATCCCTCTGCATGTTAATGCTCCGAAGGGTTCTGCCATTCACTGTATAATTTCCAACCGTACTTGACCTTCCCAAATGCATCACCTCACATTTGTCTGGAGTAAGCTCCATCTGCCATGTTTCTGTCCATGCCTCCAACTGATCTATATACTGTTGTATCCTCTGACAATTCTCCTCAATATCTACAACTCCATCAATCATTGTATCATCCCAATCTTTTTACCGTCTGCAACCTTAGACCAGCCATGTTTTCCTCCAAATTATTGATAAAGACCATGAACAGTAGAGGCCCCAGCTCTATTCCCAGTGAACACCACTAGTCACAGCCCACCATTCTGAAAAGCTTCCTCCACCACTCCCCTCTGTCTCCTATGATTGAGTCAGTTCTAAACAGGAAAATCCATCCGGCCAGTTCACCCCTGACACCATGTGACCTCACCTTTTGTACCAGTCTGCCATGAGGGACCTTTTCAAATTTTTACTAAAGTCCATGTGGACAACATCAACTGGTTTTCCCTCATTAATCATCTTCATCATTCCTCAAAAAACGTGGTCAAGTTAGTAAGGCACGATCTCTCCCGCACACAACCACGCTGTCTGTCACTAATAAATCCATTTTCTTTAAAGTGCATACAGATCTTGTCCGTGTGAATATTTTCCAATCATTTCCCTAACAGTGACTAAGGCTCACAGGTCTGTAATTCCCAGGGTTATCCCTGCTACACTTCTTCAACAATGGGACAACATCAGCTATTCT
>NW_025129132.1:0-1121 GCF_004010195.1 Chiloscyllium plagiosum | reverse complement strand
TTATGCAGAAGGAAACAACAAAAAGGAGCAAAGATCCCTTTGTAAATCAACATGTTTCAAACAATTCTTTTCAAATGGTAGGCTGCCAACTTATCGTTTCCACCAAAGGGCACACCGTCATCTCTGTCCACATTATTCTCAATCTGTCACGTATTTACCCATTCACGCCACTTAGTATTCTCGGTGTTTTTGTACAACCTCCTCACCCACTCACAATCCCACATCCGTTAGTGCTGTCAGCAGGCTGGGACATATTGTATCTGATTCCAGCAACCAAATGTTTAAAGGGCATTGTGAAAAGCTGGGCCCCAAGCACCGATCCCTGTGACACCTCAGCAACCGTCCTCTGTTAATTTCTATTTATTTATTTCGTGAATCTCGGAGTCACTGGTTGGGCCAGTATTTATTGATTGCCCCTAGTTGCCCTTGAGATGGTGGTGGTGAGCTGCCTTGTTGAACGCTGCAGTCCACCTGCTGTGGTTGACCTCCAATGCCATTAGGGAGGGAATCCCAGCATTATGACCCAGTGACTGTGAAGGAGCGGTGATATATTTCCAAGTCAGAATGGTGAATGGCTTGGGGGGAAACTGAAGATGAAGCTATTTCCATACATGTGTAGCCCTTGCCCTTCTAGATAGACATGGTCGTGAGTTGGTAAGATGGTCTCTCAGGATCTTTGGTGAATCATTTCATTGCAGCATGCAGATAGTAAAAAAACTGCTGCTGCTGCTGAACGTTGATGGTGGAGCATTGTGGATGAAGGGATAGTCAAACTGGCTGCTTTGTCCTGGATGGTAAAAAGCTTCCACATAGAACATAGAAGAATACAGCGCAGTACAGGCCCTTTGGCCCTCGATATTGCGCTGATCCAAGCTCACCTAACCTATACCAGCCCACTATCCTCCATATGCCTATCCAATGCCCGTTTAAATGCCCATAAAGAGGGAGAGTCCACCACTGCTACTGGCAGGGCATTCCATGAACTCACGACTCGCTGAGTAAAGAAAATACCCCTAACATCTGTCCTATACCTATCACCCCTTAATTTAAAGCTATGCCCCCTCGTAATACCTGACTCCATACGTGGAAAAAAGGTTCTCAAGGTCAACCCTATCTAAACC
>NW_025129131.1:0-1121 GCF_004010195.1 Chiloscyllium plagiosum | reverse complement strand
GTCCTTAGCTGCCTGGACTTGATGTACGCTTTCATTTTCCTCTTGGCTAGTCGCATGATTTCTGTTGTCTTCCACGGTTCACGAATCTTTCCATGCCTATCCCTTCCTTATAACGGGGCATGCTTTTTCTACACTATATTTCACGTATCTTTGAAAGCTTCCCACATATCAAATGTGGACTTCTTTTCAAAGAGCTGTGTCTAATCCATATTTCCCAGCTCCTGCCGAATTTTGATACCATTGGCCTCAGCATAGTTTAGTACTTCTCGCTGAAGACAACTCTCATCTTTGTCTACAAATATTCTAAAACTTACAGAACTGTGGTCACTATTCCCAAAAGAATCCCCCACTGCAACTTCTACCACCTGGCCTGGCTCCTTACCCAAACACAAGGTCCAATACGGCCCATTCCCTCGTCAGACTATTGGCATACCACTCTGGAAAAGTCTCCTAAAAGCTTCCTACGAATTCTGTCCTATCCAGACCTCTGAAAAAAAGTGTATCCCAGTCAATGTAGGGAAAATAAAAATCTCTGTTCATCACCACCCTGTTGCCTGTCCATCTTTCCATAACCTGTTTACCTATTTATTTTTCTACCTCAGGCTCATTGTTGGGAGGCCTGTAATACAGCCCCAACAATGTAACTGCACTCTTCTAATTTCTCAGTTCCACACATAATGCCTCAATACTCAAGCCCTCCTTAGTGTCCTCTATTAACACAGCCGTGATATCATCCCTGATCAGCAAACAACTCCTCCCCCGCTTTTACTTCCCTCCTTGTCCTGTCTGAAGCATCTATATGCTGGAAAATATCTGTTGTTGTGACATTTTGATAAATTGGTCTTCTGCCTACACATCCACAGCTTACTTCCTCACTATTGTCGTAGTTGACTTTCTCATCGACACTCAGAGATGGCATTTTGAGAGGAGCTCCCCATAAAACATTCGGGCTTAATGGAGACCTAACGTCATTGGCAATCACTTAGAATTAAGAAGTAATAGTGCTTTACAACACTGAAACAGAACCTCCTGTCCAGTTTGTCCATGCCAGTCAGATGTTGTAAATTAATCTAGTCCCTTTTGCCAGTATTTGGCCCACATGCCTCTGAACCCTTCCTATT
>NW_025129130.1:0-1121 GCF_004010195.1 Chiloscyllium plagiosum | reverse complement strand
TAAAACATGATACCTGACATGCGAGCAATGCAACGTTAGGTTACAACTTCTCCCACTTAGACTGGTGCCTCCTTAGGTTACAACTTCTCCCACTTAGACTGGTGCCTCCTCATAGTAGGGACTTGTCTCACCAACAGGCACCTGACTCGGCTGAATCTGTTTTCCCACCTGATGAATGGCTACAGGCCTGTAGCAGTGATCAATTAGGCACACACTGACCTGTCAATTAACTTCTCTTCCTTATGAATTATTGCCTTTCCAATGTTGTCTGTCTAATTAAGTGTTTAAATCTAATTAAATGCAGTGTTTTGTAAATGTTTGTATAAAGGAACCCTGTTGGTGACAGAAGGAGAAAGTAACCTGCAAGGGTTCTTCAAGGCAGAGCTGGTCGCTACTCTCCTAAGGTTTTAGAACCTTAGCTAGCCTGGTTAATAGGTACCAGTGTTATGTTGTAACAGTGATGCTATTGGTAAATAAAGGGGAAGACTAAAATTAAACTAAACTGTAAGAGGTTTTTATTCCAGACTCAAAAGAGTATGATTGCCGGGACAAACCAAGAGAGGCTTACAGGTCTGAGCCCACAAGGGATTCCCTGGACCATGTCAAATCTGTACTTTAACATCAGTGCCTGCTAATTTTCATGTAACATATGTTGCTGCCTCAAATCTGTGCTCATCTTTCCCAAATTCTACATGAATTTTGCGATTTGCCACATTTTTGAAATGACTCTTATCCAAGTCACATCCAACATGATGACACAAGTAAATTGTTTTTTTTTCTCCATTTCAATCTACACACCTCTCCGTCTACCACACAATTCTCCTAAAATACCTCTCCACTGGAATCCAGCTGGTAGCTCAGGGGTTGTTCTCATTTAGTCCTAATTCTACAGATGTGTTTGTAGACCAAAGAAGCCAATGAATTTATTCCCTCCTCCTCCGCAATTATGACAGTTATTGAACAGCTCCTTCAAAAAAAAACCTTCCATTTAAAAGAACAAAGGCAGATATATGGGAACACTACTACCTCCAAATTCTCCTTGTGGGAAATAGAACCCACTCACTTCAGTCCGAGACAAGATCTAAAGTAGCAGTATCGTTTATTATACTCTTGCAAGAATG
>NW_025129129.1:0-1121 GCF_004010195.1 Chiloscyllium plagiosum | reverse complement strand
ATTTTTTTGTAATGGGTCTTTGGGAGAGGTGGGTGTGGTGAAAGGGTTAAAATTATGTCCCAATACATGTGTGAATCTAACCGGAATGGAAGGTGTGCTTAGTCCCGTGTGAATCTTCTTATCTGTATGTAACCAGAATGGAATGTGTTGTTTAGCCTTGTTCTGTTGTTCACAAGAATGTTTAGATCTCGAAAGAGTATATCAGCTGGAAAAGTCTCCAATTCGGTAGAGTCTGCTCCGGGTTACGTTTAACCGCCGAGCGTGGGTTGTTGGCAACCGCTCTACGAGAACTGATGGCTCCCAGTTCCAGTCACATGTAGAGTGAGTATAAACCAGACCCGTTGTAAGTACAAGACCTGGTTGTGGCGACGCTGCGGGGAATAAAACACTTATATTCTAGCAGACTCGCCTCTTGGTCGTTTGTTCTGTGTCAGACTACTCTCCTGCGAACCTGATCCTTGACCTTGAGAATTTTTTAAAACATTTTGGCGTAGTCGGCAGGATCAATCGCAATTGAGGAGAGATTTTGATTCAGAACAATGTTTTGGAAAAAGACTAAGAAACCAGAAGAACAAACTGTGGAGGTCCCGACCGTCCCGGGATGGCATAGACCGTGGCATGACGTGGCAAAGAACAATCAAGATATAATCTTAGCTTGTGAGCCCGACCCTTAGGTAAAGCTCCTCTTTTCCAGTTTCACTCAAACGTGTCCCTTGTTGGAACCCTGCTCGCAGCTCCAAATTGATAAAGCACAGATTTGAGATGGCCCAGGAAACCCCTTGTGGACTCAACCTGTAAGCCTCTCTTGTTTCGTCCCAGAGATAATACTTTTTGGAAGTCTGGAATTAAAAAAAGCTCTTTCAGACAGTTTAGTTTAATTTTAGTCATCCCTTTAATGACCAATAGCATCACTGTTACAATGTAACACTGATATCTTTAAGCCAGGCTAACTAGGTTCTCATAACTAAGGAGAGTCAGATATCAGCTCCCCTACAGCCCAACAGGCTACGCTGCTGTACTGTCACAAACAGGCTTACTTTATTCAAATCAAGTTTACAAAAACACTGCATGTTCTTAACTAAAAAGGTAACAGTGAAGGACAATAATTCAGGAGAGAAGTT
>NW_025129128.1:0-1121 GCF_004010195.1 Chiloscyllium plagiosum | reverse complement strand
CGGCCACTACAGCGGACAGCTGAAACTGTCAACCTGAAGCGGCAGGGACAGGCCACTATAAATACCGGAGGAAACACCACAGAAGCGCTTCACAGGAGGCTCCCAAGCACTGAGGATGTCACCTAGACAGGGGACGAAACGTTTGCAACAAAAACTTGCAGCTCGGTGAACAGAACCACAACAACGAGCACCCGAGCTACAAATTTTCTCACAAACTTTGAGGAACGAGGAGCGTTTGGAAGCTCTCCAACTTCAGTCATGTTGCCCATACAGATCTTCCAGTTTTGTATACTCCATCCGCAGCTCTGAAATCCTGCTTGAACATCCAGTGTTTGAAAACGTCGCTATTTATATTAATTAGTATTTTGTTATCGAATGAACTGGGAAAAAAAAATCATTAAAGCCGAATAAAAGGAGCCTCCTTCATGATACAGTTGATGCACATTTTTGAGGCACGGAGTCTCCCCAGTATTATGCAGCTGCTCGTTGATGAGAACGTTACGATGGGGGAAACTTGAGACTGTGCACGAGTGCAGTTTCTCCTGACAAGTAATAACTGATACAAATGCAGATTTCTGAGATATTGTTGATTAAATCCTTCTGGCTGAGAGTAACTTTGTTATGGCTCTGAAAATGCTAAACATCTTAAGTTGTGAACAAAGCGTTCAGAGGTAATCAGATCTTCACAAATGCAAGAGTTGTTTTAACCCCCTCAAATGCAGTAACATGAAGAAGAAGAAAAAATTGTGTTTTTTTCAGCAGCTGCCGTGAATTTTTCATTTAAAGGTTCAGTGAATAGATCAGAGACGTTTCTCGCAACACTCAACCTGCGACGTTTCTCGCAACACGCACGTCCAGCAGCCGAGTGAAATATGCCAAACTAAATGGCACAGAAGCATTGTTCTGGTCAACCTCGAAATAGTACAAAACATTCTTTTTAAATCGGAAGCTATGGTTAAGTTGAGGATAGAGATAATAAATGGGTGTGGAAATGGCACGACGTTTATGTTGGTGTTCAAACGTGCAGAAGCAGATATTAGTTTTCAGGAAGTTTTAGACGGGTTGCTCAAATGGGCAGATCAGCAGCTGATCGAAATTTGCCATGAATGCTGTTCAACAAT
>NW_025129127.1:0-1121 GCF_004010195.1 Chiloscyllium plagiosum | reverse complement strand
CTAGAATGAATGAGGTATCAGGAAGTAAACTCCAATCGATGGAGTCAAAACTGGCACAGAGTGGTTCTTAGAGGTCAGTCTTCTCATCTCCTGGTCATTTCTGCAGCAGTTCCTCAGAGTAGTGCTCTAGGCCCAACCATCTTCAGCTGCTTCATCAATGACGTGCCCTCCGTCAGAAAGTCAGAAGTGGGGATGTTTGCCGATAATTGTACAATGTTCAGCACTATTCGCAACTCATCTGATACTGAAGAAATCAATGTTTGAAGGGAGCAAGATCTCAACAATAGCATGGAATTAGTGAATCCCTACTCTGCAGACAGGGGCCATTCAGCACCAACCCTCCGAAGACCATCCCACACCACCACCCTACTGGCATAATTCTGTGTGTCAGTAAACAAAGAATTGGTCATGAGGAATTTGTGACCCAGTGTTCTCGTTTTCCCGTGGGTATCTGGAAAAGCATCATTGTATTCAATGTGGACCATGAATAGGAAAATGCCCTCGATCGCTAATATCTTTCACTGTAGAACTGTTTTGCATGTGAATCAATAGCCTTAAGGGAACATCTAATTCCAGTGGCATTGTGATTCAGTTAGCATCTTTCAATTAGAATTTCACGGAGTGTAGGTTCCTAGCTAAAGGGGAACAACTTACCCCAGTGTTCAGGTGTCACTGGGAGCATCTCTCAAAATAAAATTATACTGAGTGTGGGTAACTAACTGGAGGGGAACAACTTAGCCAGTGGCCTTGCATAAGTAGGAGTATCTCTGACATGCCTTTCCCATTACTAAGTGTTCGAATGCTGAATGAATATTCTAACAAAACAAACTCTAGTTGTCATCACCCTTATTCATGGAAATTCCATCTCCATATCTTGCATCGCTAAATCTTTTTAAAGTTTCGTACCCCAACTTTAGCTGTACTCGTCTTTCAAGAAACAGAGGCATACTTCTTTTTGGATGTGGTACTGTAGGGAGTATCCCATCGCATTCCTGACTTGCGCCTTCTAGCTGGTGGACAGACTTTGAGGAGTCAAAAGTGAAGATGTAGTGCATTTGGATTTCAAAGGTTTTTTTTTAAGTGCTGCGTGGAAGGTTAATGCTCAAGACAGGAGCTCATAG
>NW_025129126.1:0-1121 GCF_004010195.1 Chiloscyllium plagiosum | reverse complement strand
AAGTGTGAAGCCATGAGAAGGCCAGGTTTATTCGTACAGACAGGTGGAATTGCTCCTCAAGCAGACTTTTTTCGCAGCCTCAGCAAAGTAAAGGAGACTGCATTGTGAGTAGCAATTACAGTGGACTGGATTGAAAGAGTACAAATGAAATACTGCTTCATCTAAAAGGTGTGGGCCTTGGACAGGATAGTGGGAAACAGTGAATACAAAAGCGTTGCATCTTCTGCAATTGCATGAAAAGTGCCATGGGGGAGTAGGGAAGTGTTTGGGGTGGTGGAAGGTGTCAAAGGTGTGGTGCTGGAAAAGCACAGCCGTTCAGGCAGCATCCGAGGAGCAGGAAAATCGACGTTTTATCTCTCCACCCCAGAAGCACTCAGCCTCATTCCTGCCCGAAAAGTCGATTTTCCTGCTCCTCGGATGCTGTCTGACCTGCTGTGCTTTTCCAGCGCCACATTCTCGACTCTAATGTCCAAAGTTTGCAGTCCTCTCTTTCGCCAGGATGGAGCGTGTCACAGAGGGAATGGTCCCTGTGAATTACCGACAGTGGATGGAACGGGAAGAGGTGTTTGATGGTGCTGTCCTGCTGGTGGAGTAGGATGTTGTGGAGGATGATCCTCTGAATGTTGATTCTAGTGCAGTCGAATGTGAGGACAAGGGGATATCTGCCATTGTTCTGGGCAGGCGGGGAAGGCTGAGGGGTTAGTCGAAGATGATAGGACAGGAACAGCTGAAGGTCATGTCCACTAGAGTTACGGGGATTTGTCATTGACAGAAAAGGACGTCATGTAGGACGCTTGCTCGTGAAATATGGAATCATCAAACGGAAATGACAGAGAGAACAGAAACTGGGATAATTTTATCACTTTCAGATGATAAATTGTTCAGCCGCATGCAAATGATTGAAAACAATCAGACATCGAAATTGCAGTTTTCTACCTTATGTTGGATGTGAAAATATATCCATGTGAATATTCGTGTGTGTAGATAGGCGGACACTTAAGCAAACATTGCATTACGCTCAGCAATAATTGTTTCTGTTTGAAAAGAAAGACTTGATCAGAAGATGAACTACCCATAGTTCAAAAAGACTGTCAAGGATTCCCCTCAATCACAATTTGTTG
>NW_025129125.1:0-1121 GCF_004010195.1 Chiloscyllium plagiosum | reverse complement strand
CCTGAGGTGTACCTTATGGAGAGCAAACACATTGGGGAATCAGGGGTTTGGGGAAACTGAGATTGTTCTCCTTGTATCAAAGGAAATTTGGGGAGCTGTGACAGAGGGGTTTACAAAGGTTACACGTTATAATAATAAACCTTACACCCATCAGCTCATTATACAAGGATTACAGGACACATGTTGAAGATTTGGGAAGAACTATTGAGAGGATGGTTTGATTCAAAGGAGACCTTTTATTCAGCAAATGGTGTTGATCTGG
Source organism: Chiloscyllium plagiosum (assembly GCF_004010195.1). Lineage (NCBI taxonomy): Eukaryota > Metazoa > Chordata > Chondrichthyes > Orectolobiformes > Hemiscylliidae > Chiloscyllium > Chiloscyllium plagiosum. Next base: position 859 of record NW_025129125.1, on the reverse strand, counting down.
AACACAATACTCTCACACAATATGAATATCCAGGTCCTGATGAATTGAGTCATTCTGTCAGAGTTTGGCGTTACAATGACTGAGATTACCATCTGAATATCTGCCTGTAATACAAGTTTATAAAATCCGTCACTGTCAGTTCAAATTTGAAACTCATACAATCCTCTCCTCCTGGCCCAGGATGACTGTACACATTACCCCTGGTGGAAGTTAGCAGGCACTTCAAGGGCAAATCTATGTGAGTTTCTATGAGTTTCCACCTTGGGACTTCATGTGACTGAACATGGGATAGAATGTCCCAAGAGTCAGTGAGATATGGAGAGCAGGATTTGCTTCCTTTTCTTTCCTTCCGTTCTGCCGCTGTGCCTCCTCAATAAGACATGGGGTGTGAAAGGCTCATGCAGCTCGATGGGCAAGATGTCTCCATTCTGACCAATGGGCAGCAATCTCCTCCCAGTCATGAAACAGAGTATCCCTGAAAGATAGCAACTGCGCATGCTTCCGACTGCCCAGTGCTCACAGTACATGTTTCGAATAATGAGGGGGGAAATCTCCTAGAAAAGCATTAACAGGAAAGTTCCAAAAGTATTATAAACAGTTTACAGAGAGATATTCACAGGAAACGTGGGCAACAAGTTGGCAAATAGAGTATAACTTGGGATAAACTGTAGAAAGCTGCACCACAAAGGGAGTGGGAGAAAATGAGCAGGAAACACAGAAAGCTAGCACACAGTTACAACATGGAATCAGGAAGGGGAATGGAATGTTGTCCCTTATTTCAAAGAGTTTGCAATATAACAGTTTGGAATATATACCTTAGGGCAAATAAACAAATGGCGAGTGAGACCACATCTGGAGT
>NW_025129124.1:0-1121 GCF_004010195.1 Chiloscyllium plagiosum | reverse complement strand
ACTTATATAGCTGGACGAAATAAGCAAAGCCCCTACTTTCCCAGAAATCTCTGTTCTCCGATATCAAGTATAAAAGCTCAAATCAGTGACTCACAGCTCCCGACAGGTCCAAGCTCCCGCTTCGATCTGCTGCTGATGCTGTTAAAAACCAGAACGTTATTTATTATTCCGCCCAAATACCATTCTTCAGAAATTGTTCACAGAGGAAAATAAAGGGGAATTCTAGTCTTTTGTTTTTCCTATTTTGGTCAATTTACAGCGTGATGCAGTTCAGGATTTTTTTTATGATGGAGCCACATATCATGTTTGTACATGGAACAGATTTCTCCCTTTATACTGTGGCCCTCTGTATGTTTTATTCTTGGGGCTTGTACGTAAAACACATTGGGCCTGGTTTAGTTGCCTTTCAGTTTAACACTTGTATTTTATGTGGACGTGAATAATGTTCTTTGTAACATACCCTGCCATAGGCAGAGTTGAAAGAAAATCTCGTTTGCACGGCGGGAACAGACATATAATTATATTTGAAAGCGTGAGAGTAAGTAATCAATTAAATTCTGCATTCAGGCACATATTACGAAATCCAATCCTATCGTCTAGTCGACCTCGAATTGGAAGTAAATTAAGAGTACATAAGCACACTGTTCTTCATATTGAAAAAAGAGTTTTCAAAAATGTTCGTAGATCAGCATCGATATTGCAGCTCCTCCTGGATGGCAGGCATAGTTAAATATTCAAGGTAGTCTTTTTTTCAGTCAATATAATCGTTATAGTTTATTAATGTAAGATTATTTTTCTTTTTCTGTTCTTAACATTACAAAACAAACCGAAAATAAACAAACAAAACAAACGTAAATATTTTTAAATGAACTTTAAAAGGATTCTGTGTAATCCAAGATGGAGGACCGGAAAAATTCGGGCGTTAACTGCTGCTTCCCTTTTGAGCTCCATTAGGGGCTGGAGGTGACTTCCTGGAATTCCAGGAGCAGCAATTACTCTTTCATATGCTGTTGCATTGTTTTGGAACTTTGGGGAAAAAAAAGTCAAAACAACTGTTCTTTTAAAAGGGAGAAGAACAGACAAAGGATGCGCATGGTAAGGTAATTTTAGGAGACAGAGAT
>NW_025129123.1:0-1121 GCF_004010195.1 Chiloscyllium plagiosum | reverse complement strand
GACTGGAACTAAGGGTATTGCAAACAAACAAAATGTAAAGGCAAACCGACCTAACAGCAGACTTACAAGGCCAGTTAAACTACCATATCAGCAGCCAAGAAAATGAGAAAATCAACTCCATATATGGAAAGGAACTTGAATGTTCCAGGCCTCTAGCCATGCAGGAGCTGATAAGGAAAAGCGAATTGTAGTATAAAGGGGGTACGTGAAAGCTATCAGTGCCCCTTACATGAGGCGTCTTGCCAATGTATTGGGTCCTTTTGCAAAGGTCTGAAATAAACATTTGAATCAAGTTGATTTAATTCCCATGACAGTTGTTACTATGTCATCATGCTCATGCCTGACTATAAACAATGTATATAAGCTCTATACAAACTCTGGTAAAGTCGGCGGATTATTTTGGTGGTCTAGGAGTACTCAGCCTTCTGGGCTGATCAGAGTCTACCGACCCGGCCATACCAAAGAATAAACAATTGCTTGTGTGATTAACAAAGCGTCATTTCCAGGTGCATTTATTGACCAATCCCAGAAACCCAAACCCAGACAGCAGTCCAGATCATCAGAACAACCAGACAGGAAATGGTTAATGTCCCCAGGATGTGGGGAGCAAAATGAGACATCAAGGCATTAACACCAACACCAGAGAGAAACTGAATAAACAGACATGGCAAATGTTAGAGAGTTACAGCAGAGAACAGTCCCTTCCGTCCAACTCATCTATGCCGACCAGATATCCTAAATCTATCTCGTCCCATTTGCCAGCGTTTGGCCCTTGTCCCTCTAATCCCTTCCCATTCATATACCCATCCAGATACCTTTTAAATGCTGTAATTGTACCAGCCACCACCACTTCCTCTGGCAGCTCATTCCTTACACGCACTACCCTCTGAATATAGGAGTTGCCCCTTAGGTTCCTTTTAAATTTCACCCTCACCCTGAAGCTATGACCCATCCAGGGAAAAGACCTTGTCTATTTACCCTATCCATGCCCCTCCCGATTTTATAAAAGTTTGTAGGGTCACCCTCAGCCTCTGGCGCTCGAGAGAAAACAGCCCCAGCCTGTTCAGCTCAAACCCTGACAACATCCCTGTCAATCTTTTCAGAACCCTTTCAAGTTTCAC
>NW_025129122.1:0-1121 GCF_004010195.1 Chiloscyllium plagiosum | reverse complement strand
TTTTGTGTGACACCTTGTGGCTGAGCGATAGGAGTCTGCAGGAGATCTCAGTGTCAGTGATTTATCTACACCATGCGTCTGAGGGAGGGTTGGTAGCAGGATGTTTCCGTATGAGTGTTTTATCTGACACCTTGAGGCTGATGGAGGGCTGTCTGCAGGAGGTTTCAGTGTCAGTCATTGACGTGACACCATACGACCGAGTTAGGGGAGTCAGCAGGAGTTTTCTGTGTCAGCGTTTTATCTGACACCTTGAGGCAGAGCGAGGAGAGTTTGCAGGAGGTTTCTGTGTCACTGTTTGATCTGACACCATCCGTCTCAAGGAGCAGAGTCAGCAGCCCGTTTCGTGCCCATCTTAGATCTGACACCATGAGGCTCAGTGAGGGGAGTCAGCAGGAGGTTTATGGTCAGCGTTTGATGTGGCACCATGCGACGAAGTGAGAGAACTAAGGGGGTGGTTTCCGTGTCAGTGTTTGATCTGACACCAATATGTTAAGTGAAAAAGAGTCAGCAGGAGGTCTCCGTGTCAAAGTATGATCAGACACAATGAGGCTGTCGGACAGGAGTTTGCAGGATGTTGCCGTGTCAGTGGTTCATCAGACACCAAAATGCTGAGGGAGGGGAGCCTACAAGAGTTTTCCGTGTCAGAATTGTTTTGACAGCATGAGCAGAGCGAGGGGAGTCAAAAGGAGGTTTCTGTGTCAGTATTTGATCTGGTACCATAAGGCTGATAGAGTGGAGGCAACAGAATGTTTCCATCTCAGTGATTGATTTGACACCATTAGGCTGTGGAAAGGATGTTAGCAGAAATTTTCCGAGCCAGTGTTTGAGCGGTTACCATGAGGCCGAGGGAGGGGAGTCAGCAGGAGTTTTTTGTGTCAGTGTTTCATCTGACACAATAAGGCTGAGAGAGGGATTTTTGCCGGAGGTTTCCGTGGTAGTGTTTGATCTAGCACCATGACACTGTGGGTAGGAGTAAGCCAGAGTCAATGTTTGAACCAACATCACGAGGCTGAGGGAGGAGAGTCAGCAGGAACTTTTCGTATCCGGTTTTCATCTGACAACATGAAACTGAGGTAGCCGTTCCTGCTGGAATTTTTTGACTCCGTGTTTGATCTGATACC
>NW_025129121.1:0-1121 GCF_004010195.1 Chiloscyllium plagiosum | reverse complement strand
TGCAGACGCGTCTCCAACATCTGTTGTTACTCCATCCTCTGCGTCCTTCTCGTCATTGAATAAAAAATAATCAGGCCTCATAAAGATGCCTTAGTGGCCTCCTACAGTACTTCCGGATTACTGGCCGTACCCGAGTTGATATCCCAGAAGGCTCTGAACTCTTGTGATGTACTCAACAGATTTGCTATCCCTTAACAGGAATGGGTCCATGCACCAGTGCTGTGCATCCGTTCCACCACTCTTGATTTTACCATCTAATTACACTGGCACATGGTCCGAGACAGCTATATTGCCAATTTCACAAGCCAATGTTCTGTCCAAGCAATCCAATGGCATTAAAAAGTGTCAGTTCCCATGTGGTACTTGTGTGGGTTGGAAGAGAAAGTAAAGTCTCTTCCATTAGGGTGGAGATGTCTCCACACATCCACTAATCCCAACTCCTCACACATGTCCACCAACTGCTTAGGTTGCGCGGGTGTACCTGCCTGGCTCCTTGGCACCCTGTCTACCTCGGGATCTATTAGGCGAATAAAATCCCCTCCAGTGACCATGCGGCGTCCCCCATGACTCATTAATTTAGCAACTGCATCAATTAATACCCTATCATAACCTCCTTGCTGCAGTTTCAGATGTTCCTTATCAGTTAAATGTGTCCACCCTTTCCTTCCTGAGGCTTGACAGCACCGTCTTTCTTTTTAATGGGGGAATGGCTCCCTTTTACATTCCAGGGGCACCACCTGAATTAATCAGTAGCCATGGTCATCCAGGGCATCCCGTGGTTTCCCAAGAGGAGGAAGCTTATCTGAGGTGTGGTGAGCAACAAAGACATTAACTTATAAAGTCTAAAAACTGCTCCTATTCAAAACTACGATAAATAAAAATCTAACCACCACATATAACTTAAGCAAATGCGCAAATAACCCCCAATTATGTAGAGATCTCCCCCCTCAACCCTCCAACCCCACCATTGCCACCATCCTGCCTCCTTCCCACTGAGGCTATGCCCCAAACTCCAGGCAATTCACAGATTGAAAAAAACATGTTATTTACATTCTGAGAGTTAACAATGGTTGCCCATCTCCCCACACCCCTTATCCATACATCTTAAGCACAGGTATAGC
>NW_025129120.1:0-1121 GCF_004010195.1 Chiloscyllium plagiosum | reverse complement strand
AGAGTAATTCACCCAACACTGAGAGAGAGTAATTTACCCAGCACCGAGAAAGAGTAATTCACACAGCACTGAGAGAGAGTAATTCACTCAGCAATGAGAGACAGTAATTCACACAGTACTGAGAGAGTGTATTGCACACAGTACTGAGTGAGACTAATTCACCCAACACTGAGAGTAATGCACCCAGCACTGAGAGGGAGTAAATCACCCAGCACTGAGAGAGAGTAATGCACCCAGCACTGAGAGAGAGTAATTCACCCAGCACTGAGAGGGAGTAATTCACCCAGTGATGAGATGGTAATTCACCGAGTTTTGAGAGACAATAATTCACCCAGTACTGTGAGAGAGTAATTCACCCAGCAGTGAGAGAGTAATTCACCCAGCACTGAGAGAGTAATTCACCCAGCACTGAGAGAGAGTAATTTACCCAGTACTGAGAGAGGGTAATTCTCCCAGGACTGAGAGAGTGTACCTCAACCAGTGATGAGACAGTAATTCACCCAGCATTGAAAGGCAGTAATTCACCCAGCAATAAGAGAGAGTAATTCACCCAGTACTGAGAGACTAATTCACCCAGCACAGAGAGAGAGTAATTCACCCAGCACAGAGAGAGAGAGTAATTCACCCAGTATTGAGAGAGAGTAATTCACCCAGAACTGAGAGAGTAATCCACCCAGCAATGATAGGTAATTCACCCAGCACTGAGAGAGTAATCCACCCAGCAATGATAGGTAATTCACCCAGCACTGAGAGATGGTAATTCACCCAGCAAAGAGGGAGAGTAATTCACACAGCACTGAGAGAGTAATTCATCCGGTACTGAGAGAGAGTAATTCACCCAGCAATGAGGGGGTAATTCACCCAGCACTGAGAGAAAGTAATGCACATCCTGTCGTGAAACAGTAATTCACTGAGTACTGAGAGTAATTCGCCCAGCAATGAGAGATGTTAATTCCCCCAGTACTGAGAGACTGATTCACCCAGCACTGAGAGTGTAATTCACCCAGCGCAGAGAGAGAGAGTAATTCACCCAGTACTGAGAGCCATGAATTCCCCCAGCACTGAGAGACAGTAATTCACACATTACTGAGAGAGTGTAATGCACACAGTACTGACAGAGA
>NW_025129119.1:0-1121 GCF_004010195.1 Chiloscyllium plagiosum | reverse complement strand
TGGAGGGAGCGAAAGGAATTTCTGCATTTGGAAACCTAAATGGGATATATCAATTCAAAGTAATGCCCATTGGAATGAAGAACACACTCACCATGTTTCAAAAACTCACGAGCAGAATTGTGGCAGGATTAACTAATTGTGCTGTTTATCTCAATGATTTAGTAATCTTTAACCATTCATGGAAAGACCACATGGTGCATTTGGCAGAATTCTTTGAAAGACTACAGAAAAAAAAACTGGCCTTAAATATAGAAATATCTGAATATTCGAAGGCAGACGTGGCGTTCTTGGAATATAACATTGGACATGGAAAGATGACCCTGAAGAATGTGAAGATGAAGGCCATCGAGTAATTTCTAAGACCATCCTCGAAGAAAGCGGTGCTTCAATTCTTGTGACTGAGCGCATTCTACTGGATATTTCTCCCAAACTTCACCAGCATGGTGGCATCACTGATGGATTTGCTAAAGGAGAACATGAAATTTCAATGGTTAGAACACTGCCAGGAGGCATTTGAGAACTTCAAAGCTGTGTTAACCACTGCACCAGTTTTAGCTACATCAAATTTCTTTTAAACCTTTAAAGTCATGACCGATGCCGGCCATAAAGGGGTTGGAGCTGTGCTGATGCAAGAAGATCGTGGCAGAATTGAAAGGCCACGAAAGTCATTGTCCACCTGAGAAAATTCTCCATTGTCGAGAAAGAGGTATTGCATTTGATACTGATCTTACAACATTTTAATGTTTATGTTAATGTTTCAGAGACAGTTTTGGGTACACAGACAACTCTGTCACATTGTTTGCAAAGATTGAAGGGCAAAAATATGAGACTATTTCATTGGGGTCTTCTGTTACAGACTTTTAATTTACAAATTGTGCATGTTGCGAGTTATAAAAATATTATGGCAAATGTATTATTGTGAGCTTAAAAGAAAATGTATAGATAAGATAAAACCGGTATTGTCCAATGTTAGATATGTATGCAGAATCAGTATGAAAAGTATAACTTTAGATTAATGACTTAGAAAAGCAAAGATTGTTTGGGAATAGTCAACTTGGCTTTGTGTGAGGGAAATCATGTCTCAAATTTGATTGAGTTTTTTGAAGAAGTAACAAAGAGGA
>NW_025129118.1:0-1121 GCF_004010195.1 Chiloscyllium plagiosum | reverse complement strand
AGTTGTGAACACAGTGAGAGCATTGTGAGTTGTCAACACAATGAGTGCACTGTGAGTTGTGAACACAGTGTGTACACTGAGTTGTGAACACAGTGAGTGCACTGTGAGGTATGAACACTCTGAGTACACTGAGTTATGAACACAGTGAGTGATCTGTGAGTTGTGAACAAAGTCAGTGCACTGAGTTGTGAACACAGTGAGTACACTGAGTTGTGAACACAGTGAGTGCACTGAGTTATGAACACAGTGAGTGATCTGTGAGTTGTGAACACAGTGTGTACACTGAGTTGTGATCACAGTGAGTGCACTGACTTGTGAAGACAGTGAGTACACTGAGTTGTGAACGCAGTGAGTGATCTGTGAGTTGTGAACACAGTGAGTGCACTGAGTTGTGAACACAGTGAGAGCATTGTGAGTTGTGAACACAGAGTGCACTGTGAGGTGTGAACACAGAGAGTGCACTGTAAGTTGTGAATACAGTGAGTGAACTGAGTTGTGAATACAGCGAGTGATCTGTGAGTTGTGAAGACAGTGAGTGCACTGTGTTGTGATCACAGTGACTGATCTGTGAGTTGTGAACACAGAGTGCACTGTGAGGTGTGAACACAGAGAGTGCACTGTGAGTTGTGAACACAGTGAGTGCACTGAGTTGTGAACACAGTGAGAGCATTGTGAGTTGTGAACTGTGAGTTGTGAACACAATAGGTGCACTGCGTGCTGTGAACACAGTGAGTAAACTGTGAGTTGTGAACTCTGTGAATGCATAGTTAGTTGGGAACACGCTCAGTGGTCTGTGAGTTGTGAACACAGTAAGTGAACTGTGAGTTGTGAACACAGTTAGTGCACTGAGTTGTGAACACAATGAGTGCACTGTGAGGTATGAACACGGTGAGTACACTGAGTTATGAACACAGTGAGTGATCTGTGAGTTGTGAACACAGTGAGTGCACTGAGTTGTGAACACAGTGAGTACACTGAGTTGTGAACACAGTGAGTGCACTGATTTGTGAACACAGTGAGTGCACTGCGAGATATGAACACGGTGAGTACACTGAATTGTGAACACAGCGAGTGATCTGTGAGTTGCGAACACAGTGAGTGAACTGTGAGTTGTGAACACA
>NW_025129117.1:0-1121 GCF_004010195.1 Chiloscyllium plagiosum | reverse complement strand
AGGAGTGGCAGCGATCACTTATTTGCAAATGAGTCATTGATAGGGTGAGAAATTCCATGCTTTACCCAGGATTGATTGGTTTGCTTTATTGCCACGTGTACCTCAGTACAGGGAAACACTTTATTTATGAGCAGTGGATACAGGTCATCGTAAGCATGGCCAGACAGATCATAGGTTGGACATAGACTTGGACAGAGTAAGGCACACAAGTTACACGGAACTGGACGTGCACTAGACAAGATCAACATGAATCATATCAGCATTATTTGAACTTAGTGAGTCCATTCATCAGTCTAACGTGACTTTCCTAATAGTCTATATGCTTTTACTAACTCTCCCCATGTTATTGTGCAGTCGGCGTGTGAGCCCGAACTGAACGTCAGGTTGCTAACAATCCCCAACAGCAGCCACAATACCTTCCATCTGAAACAGGTAGCCATTCCCACCAGCTTCCGTCCTGCTTAAAGAACAGCAGGCTGTCTTCTCGGAAATGAAAGGTGACTTCTTGAGACTTCACACAAGACATATGGCTTCTCTCCACACTCCTCATGGCGAGAAAACCATGTTAAAGTCCCACGTGTGTGTCATGAGCAATGGAGCCAGGAGGAACAACATGGAGCAGCCTGTCTGTGCAGCCTCTGCTCCAACTGTTCATCATGTTAGAGCATCTATTAGGAGACAGTGAGGGCCGCCCATGCTGGAGATCAGAGTAGAGCATCAATTGCTGGAAAAGCACAGCAGGACAGTCGACGTTTCGGGCATAAGCCATTCATCAGGATCAGCATCAATTAACTCATTCTGCCACTGTGTAAGTGCATTGAGGTGGGAATGGCCAACTACTGTTCCTGTATAAGTGGCTCAACTGACTGAACAGCCTCCTACTGTTCCTGTATAAGTGGCTCAACGGGCTGAAAGGCCTCCTCTTGTTCATGTGTAAGTAACTCAACGGGCTGAATGGCCTCGTTCTGTTTCTGTGTAATTGACTCAATTACTTCTTCCTTGTTCAATTGGACAGGGCCAAGGGCCTGACTGGTTAGCCCTGGTTCCTGTTTAATAGGTCGATGTACTGACAAATGTGATGATGCTGAAGCTTTAAGAATTATTTTGTCCTGGTTTCTTTG
>NW_025129116.1:0-1121 GCF_004010195.1 Chiloscyllium plagiosum | reverse complement strand
AACCAGTCCCACCGTCACTGACACTAATCTCCTCAGGTCTGACATAAACTTTGATTCCCATTCTTCCTGGTAGGAATGTAGGGCCATGTGTGTAATGTTCAAGTCAGTTAGAATTGTCAGCAAGAATTCATCAACTTTCTTTTTGGACATTTTAATGCCGGGGAACTTTTCAGATATCAAATTTCAGTTCTTTTCCCAGGGGGCAAGTTCCATTTGAAGCAGAAATTCAATATTATTTGCACACTAATTGTCTGTGATATTTTTCTGAATTTGCCAGAATGATCACAGAGAGCTGGTTTTAAAGGGTCGCTATACCCTGAAGAAAGCTGTCAGCTACGATGACAATAATCTTCAACTCTACTCTCGTGATAAGGAAGTAACTTCAGCAGAAGCAAGCCCTATCTGTCAGGACGAACTTGATTCAATGCTTGATGTCACAAGCAACAGGAGTAATGGAATATTCCAACCTCTGCAGTCACTCGTAGACTTGTTGGTGTGGGAGCTGACTCAATCCACTTGCACTGGTTGAACAGGTCACTCCCAGGTGTGAATCTGCTGATGGGTCAGAAGTTGGATGAAGTTGTGAATCCTTCCTCTCACACAGGGCAGGCGAATGGCCACGACACAGCTCCGAACGCGGAACTCTCCAAATGTTGAAGATGCTGTTATGAAGTTGAAGGTGTATACTGTACCTTTAAGGGAGAGTGAAGGATGTTTTGGCAGTGAGAGCAACTGTCGTGTGACTTGACTATGACTTGAAAATATGTAACATTTTGTTGTAAACTAGATACCTCAGTAGTTTGACCACCATTTGAATTCAACCAATCCATTTAAATTATGCCTCAGTATACTAAAACCCAATGGAATGTGAATCTTACCGTTTTGACAACTTAGAACCAGTGAGATGATCCGATATTTGGGGTATCAAAGGTCAGCATTTTGAGAGTTAGCAAGAGAGAGAGAGAGAGAGAGAGAGACTGCCATTCAAAACACTCTCGATCAAAGGTACTTTTTTTACCCTTGCAGCAGAAGTCTAAAGCCGACCCAGGGAGATCTACAAACAGGAAGATCGACACTGGAGATGGCAACCGCTGTCTGGCTTTGAAACTTAATATGTTGCA
>NW_025129115.1:0-1121 GCF_004010195.1 Chiloscyllium plagiosum | reverse complement strand
TGCAATGGATACGTGGTTAGAAGGGACTTGAAATAGATGTATCTGGAATTAAGAAAGGCACAAACGATGGTTTATTCAGGAATTGAATTGAGGCTGAGGAGGAGACTGGGATGTCCGAATGGTGGTACTGGACAGGATTGGTATATGGGGAGGATATGGAGATGTACACTTTGCAGGAGAAAATGAATCAAAGAGGTTGAGAACAGTGTGTTTTACCGTCGCGTATTGGTGAGTAATTTGTAAATAATAGTTTGCTAGTTATAATTTCTAAAGAATGGAATCTTTGATTGGAGCTGAAAACGTTGGCTTGCACCTTTCCAAAATCTGCATATCATGAGCATCGATTCAGTTCAGACCATTTCACTAAACAGACAGAGTGACTTACCAGGAGCACCAACTATAGCAAGGATAGGATAGTAACCAGCTCGAATAACCATCAATACATCTTCAATCCGCGATACTAATGATATCAAAGGCTCGGAAAGCCAGTAAAGACCATAGGTTAAACTCCTATCCATTGTTGGAACATTCCAGTCTAATGTTCCCAGATTTCCATCTCTCCTGCTCTTCTCTCTAAAGCTGCTAATCCCTCTTCCTGCTGTTGGACATGCTCCCGCTCACACTATGGGATAAAACACTGAAAGTATTCCCTTATTGATAGAAGAGAGAAACTGTCTAGGGATGCATATGATCCATGGAGACTGACATAATTACAATCGCTGAACTAATAGCTCCAGTTAACCCTTTGAATTCAATGCTACTTTATTAAAATTCAAAACAACTTTGAACATTTATGCATTCTGGGTGTGATATGCGAGTGTAACTGAAGGAAGGAATGCTGAAGATGGCAGATTGATTGTGTGTAATCATTCAGTCAGCCTTGGATATGGAAGTGATGCCCGAAGTTTTCGGAACATAAACATGCTTCTCTGTTCATAAATACAACAATAAAACCCGCAACTACTGATCAGTCATTGGAAAATCAGTAAAACATTGAGAAAACATTGCTATAATCCATGATCTGATAGCAAAATGTGCCAAACAAAACGTGGGTTACAACAAACAAACGGCATGGATACGTTAACAGCGAATTGCACATGACAAACACAGTTCAGATTGTT